>NC_057345.1:137342565-137642565 GCF_016509475.1 Prionailurus bengalensis | reverse complement strand
TGGAATGAAAATTTCGAAAAGCTTAGTGTACATGTAATCTTTTAGCTGTTTTTCTTTATCAAAATCACAGCTGAAATTGTAAGGGGATTTGTATATATCTTTATATTCTGCTTCAACATTTTTGTATTGATTGTAAAGAATTTCGCATGGCTATGTGTACAAATGGCTTTTGAATTGCCACATTGCCACAAACCTCCCCCTTTATTCTGAGTTTGATGAAATAAATTTCCAATAAAAGAAAAATGAACTTAGCAACAGGTGAAAGACAAAGGCATTTGTCATTTCAACAATATAGATATACCTTAGTTCTTTGGTTAAATATTCTATGTTTGCCCCTTTCTTTCTTTTAGTTTACATATTCAGACAATAAAAGGAAATGTTATGTTATCCAAAGGGTAACAGAATTATTTGACTAAATTTGAAATTAAAGTTGGAGCAAAATGGCAATAATTATTTTCTCTGTCCATACTCTTATTTGGTACTGTTCAAATGATTTAGAAGCTTTTTCAATATTATGTACAATATATGCCAGTAGGTGGTGGTAGTATTTTCTACAAGCACGACAATGCTGATTTCATTAGTAAATAATCCCAAAATAGAGATCATTTTCATATCTTCAGAATTTCCTAGAGCAATACAGAGACTTCAGAGATAATCTTCCCTAAGTTGTATTCCCAGACTCTGTTTAAAAACAAAGCTAAGCATTTTAATCAGTGTATCAGATTTTTGAGGGTGGAGGGGAAAGCCTCTAATAAATTTGGGGGGTACGTATTTAATTCCACAGCGTTGGCCATTACATTTTCTTTTCTAACAGATGCCAGCCATTAAATTGGAAAATTGAAATAGAAGATAAAAGGTGGATATGCGTATCCAGTTAGTGGGTGATTTTAACCAGATTTTCTCCTTCATCATGGCTCATTTGCATTGTGAATACTTGGAAAAAGACAGCTTTTGTGGAGTCTTTGCTGTGTTTGTTGCTCCTACAATGTAATGCTATTCAAAGGGTCTGATTGTGTATTCAGATATCACATACATATTGCCCTGAGTCGGGGATTTCCTGTAACTGTGAATGATAAAGATTCTTTCCTATTTAACATACAATTCACCCATTGTGTCTACATATGTGAAAGGGTACCTCTGTGGGATCTACATAAGCCCGGGAAGAGACCAAGAAATGTGGGGATGCAGTATTTTGGCAGATTGTAGAAGAGAGGTACAGTCAGTAAGGGGGAGAAGAGAGGCAAACACTAGACATCATTCCCTAAAGGAGCTGACTTCAGTTTGGAATGGGATGGTTCAGAAAGTGATCTGGGATTAAGGGCCTTCTGAAGTGCATTTGTGAAGAGTTTTCCTGATCTTAATTTAATCTAACTTTCGGGAATCTAAAATACCCCTTCCAGTTCTTGGTCCAATTTTATTTTTAGAAATCAGGAACTGGAAGAATGTACGGAGACATGATTCACATTTAGAAAGCCAAGATCTCTTTAAATTTAGATATAAGGATAGGAGGAGAATAGTTTAGAACCATGTTACTCTTGAAGTCTGTTCCTTGGGCTGGCAGCATCAGCATCACCTGGGAGCTTGTGAGAAATACAGAATCTCAGGCCTTACCCTCCCCCAGACCTACTAAATCAGAATCTGCTGGTTCATGGGATCCCATGGGGATTTGTATTCATGTGGAAGTTTGAGAAGCACTGATTTAGAAGATTTCCAGTTAACGGAGCTACTTACTCTTTTCTGAGGATGGAAAAAGCAAGCGTTAAGTGATCTTTTTATATATCATGCCTAGTCTCAACAGAATATCTCGTCTAGAGCATGAACTTCAGTCACTGAGGGTCCTCGTTTTCCTACCTTCACTCTATTTGGGGATTCTGTTTATACTGTAGTAAAGGATTAAAAAAAACAAAACAAAAAACAGGAAAAGACGGACAGATGGCCAACCACAAGAAAAAAATCAGGAGGGTGCTGCAATTTTAGGGATGACTGAATCTTAAAGATCATTTAGTTCCTTGGTTCCCCTGTCTAGGCAGCCAATGGCAGTGTCCTTACATATTATGCTTCTGTCAGGACTTAGTGACTAAAGTGTCCTGAAAAGCTTTGCACATAAAAACTGATGTTGCAGCTCTTTTGAAGCCGAAAGCAAAAAATCCCAGATAAGATTAAGCACCAAAATTTTGGAAAAGTAGTTATTGGCAGCAGCATAGAAGCAAATTAAGGTTGTGAGCACCAGTGAGCTTTCAGTTGTTCTACAAGGTTTCCTGTTAAAATGAGTCTGGAAGTGTTTAAAATAGATTATGAGCATTTTAAAACAATTTAGTCAATTATTACTATTAGAAATGCCCATCTTTTTTAAAAAGTGAGACTAACCCGTTACGGTACTGTATCCATTCCCACTTTTAAATCTCTTGAACAAAGGGAATTCAACAATTGTATTCTAGTTTCAATACCCAGCATGATATAAGAATGGTCCCCCATATTTCTACCAAGTAAGTATTAATACAATTTTTTTAATCATGAAATTTATATAGTTTATTAATTCATACTTACTCGATTTAAAATAAAGCTTAATCCAAAGTTATTTTGCCTGAAGTATCAAAAGAGATTTATGCAATAAGTGGGAACAAACACAGTATTATATTGTATATTGTAAGACCCAATGTGAGACATTCCAGGTAGAGAGGAAATGCAAATAGTTACCCGTTGCCTTAACTTTAACCAGAGTATTTGCAACGACATCCTCTTCTGTTTCCACTTTATATTCATCCACATTCAATGGTAGAGAGTTACTTTCTAAAATGGATCTGAGACATCGGGGTGATTTAATCAGTTATTCTACTAAAGGAAAATAGTCTATTGAAGTGGACAATTCGTGGTATTCAGAACATTCAGTTATTAAGATTGGTTGCTGACACTAGGGACTCTTCCTCTTGGGTTTCTTTGATTTCCATCAGCATAAACCTGGTGCCACCACCAGCCCGGACAATCTCTCCTGCTTCCCCTACACTGAACCTTTGTAAATGGTTTATCTATAAAGAAACCCTTCCAGACACGTCAAATTTGGAATGTGGTATATGTTTCATTTGGGGACCCTGTCAGACTCAGGAGTATATAAAAATAATTTAAAAGAAAGATTTAAACCAAAGGAATTGAGGTGTTTGTCACAGAGCTTGTTAGTAGCAGACCTAGATAGAAATCTGGTGATTAACAGCTCCCAACTGCACTTTTTCTCTATTATCAAAGTAGGAGATTAAATGCAGAAAGAATCCCTTCCTGAGCATATTCCTCACCCAATGCATTCAAAGAGGATCATGATGCGTATCTGGAGGTTATGCCCTGCCCAAGTCACTTTCCTCTGACAGGCATTCAATGGCCCAAGACCAAAGCAGGCACACTTGAGTGTCCACCTGAAATTATAAAGCATGATTTCCCTTAATGTTGTCACTCAAATTTGACTTCAATGAAGTTCATGAAACATATTCAGTACCAGTCACTTTTCATGATTTGAGCCTTTTCCTACTTTTTAAAAAGATGTTAGAGATAGAAAAGAAAGAGAACTTGAGATCAGCTTACTTTTGCAGAAGCACACATGAAATCATTGATGAAATATTTTTCAGACCATCAGTTTTTATTTTAATATCATTGTTTATATATACCATGGAATAACCCTTCAGCAAAATAATTGTGGGATAAGAAATATCTCCATAGGTGTCTGCTCATTTTATGCATAATACACACATACACACTTATTTACATATTCATTTACACACATATATAGATACATATATACAAACACATACATATGTTTAGTTCATTCTGTCATCCATCATGCATTAGGACGTGTTACAGCCCTACACTGAGTTCTCTATTTTGAGCTAGGCTGAGAATCTCAATTTTCAAAAGCCAGGAAAGTCAAGTGTGACAATGTCCTCTTGGAAACTATGGCAGGAGCAACAATACGTTAGGTCCTAAATAAACACTTGATGATTAGTTGAGCAAAATTATTAGCAGTGAGCTTGTCCTGAAGCACTGCTTATCATTCCAGTATTTTAATGTCATTATTTTCCATCTTAAATTCATGTTGGTGTCAAGAATACTTTCTCTAAATATCAATACCCAGAGTGATTGTGAAATTTCATCAGTGAATCTGTTCTCAGAATTATCTAACCTGAGGATAAGGAGACCCTGTAATAATAGAGTGCCAGATAATACTACAGAGAGGGGACAAACTTGGCAGAAAATGAAGGTAAATGGCCACAAAGTCAAATTTGACTTTTCTCGTAGGACAGCCTTGGCCCAGTTCTGTAAGCATCCAAAGCCCTATTTGGAAGTTGTTTTTGAAAAACCTCATTAAATGATTATGGAGCTCACTTTAAACTCTTGACTTGAAACAACGGTATCATTTCACTGTTCTTTAATCTTACAGTAAGGACATACAACCAACAGCCCAGGGCTAGTCTAGGAGTGTCCTTTCCAGGCAGGTTGGGCAAGATCTGTCCCTGAACCCACAGCGCAGCAATTGGCATGTGCAAAGGAAGTGGAGGAGGCCTGGGGGTGGAATCACGAGATTGTGAATAAGGTAGGCAGGCATGAAAAGTCACTGTGCAGGAAACAATAAAGTCATAGAACTGGGTGTTTGTGCAGCACGTCGTGTGGGAGGAGGAGAAAAAGAGTCTTTTTTCTTGGTCAGGAACCAAACTGAACAGTTTGCAAAGACCAGTTAAGTCCTCTCAAGTGAAGAAGTTGCTGCTGCTTTGGGGCCCAGTTGCCTTTTCACACATGGTTTAGCTTATACTCTGTTCCTTGTGTGGAGACATAATAAATCGAAGTTGATCAAAACAATTTCTCTTCCTCCATATCTGTCCATGTTGACTCAATTCTCATCACTTACCCCTTTGAAATGAACTATGTTTCCTTTCCTTCTCCATCTTTTTTTTTTTTTCCTTTTGCTCCTAAGAGGAAAAGGTGGTGATCTTAAAGAATGTTGCATTCCAGGTCATCACAGACTCAGATAATAAGCAGAAGGGGTCCTAACTAAACAACCCCACTGTTGGGGAGGTGTCCATCTATTATATTATTCTGAGTTTTTAGAAGGCATTTTTTCCCCAGAACCATGTAGGAATCCAAGCATGAATTAGCGATTGCAAACCATGGCCATGTAACATTTTTCCTTCTTTTTTTTTTAAACAGAGATATGTTTGTTTAAACTGGAAAACATGACTTTGACAATAAACAAAACAAACCAAAATTTCATTTGTGCGAGGAAAAGATATTTTGTTAATTACATCCACTTAAGTGTGTACTCTATGTGTGTGTATGTTTTATTTCTATTCATTTTGATATCATGTGACCATAAATTTAAGGACTCCTTAAAAACCATGTCTAAAAATATGTTTTTCTTCTCCAGTTATAAAAGTACTAGATTCTAATAATAGACATTTTTTGGGGAAAAAAAAGGAATATACCATAATCCTCCTCTTGGGAAAATCACTACTGATACTGTGATTTATTTTTTCAAGTTTTTTTAAATATATATATATATATATATATATATATATATATATATATACACCTATGCAACTGCTTAAGTACAAAGCACATTATGGAGTAAATAAAATTTTATCAGGCTATGTTCTTTTTTTTTAATGTTTATTTAATTTTGAGAGACAGAGAGAGAGAGAGAGAATGTGAGTAGGGGAGGGGCAGAGAGGTAGGGAGACACAGAATCCAAAGCAGGCTCCAGGCTCTGAGCTGTCAGCACAAAGCCAGTCACAGGGCCGAAACTCATGGAACCATGAGGTCATGACCTGAGCCTAAGTGGGATGCTTAATGGACTGATCCACCCAGGAGCCCTTTATCAGGCTATTTTCTAATGTAACTCTTCTACATAATATTTGTTTTTCATTCTAGCATATTTTCAGTTGAGCTCATACTATTCTATTATGAAGCACTATCCATGGGCTTGAATTCAACCGATCATCCTGTTTATAAAAGAGCATTTGGTTTTTCCAAAGGTTCACTGTTATAAATAATCCTGCAATAAACATGTTCATGCTTGAATCTTTGAGTGGCTGAAATTTTTTAAGCTAAGTTTCTAGAAGTGGAATTAATGCAAAAAGATACAAAAGTTTATGCATAACAAATTTTAAATTAAAAAAAATTAACACTTATTTTTGAGAGACAAAGAAAGACAGGGTGTGAGCGGAGGAGGGGAAGAAAGAGGGAGACACAGAATCCGAAGCAGGCTCCAGGCTCTGAGCTGTCTGCACAGAGCCCTACGTGGGGCTGGAACCCACAAATCACGAGCATGACCTGAACCTAAGTCAGACACTTAACCAACTGAGCCACTTAGGCGCCACCAACAAATTTTAAATTTTTAGTAAACATTTGCAACTATTTCCACTTTCCCATAAAGTTTATAAAAACTAATATGCCTTCCAGTAGTTTATAAGTCACCTATCCCAGAAAAATATATTTTTTGGCTAAAAAAATAAACTTGATTTAAATTTACTGCATTACTTATGAGAATAATTTTTTAATAATATATTCGTTAACCCTATTTCTTGCTTTGTGAATTGCCTGTTCATGTATTTTGCTCAATATTGTACTGGATATTGGTCTTTTTTATTGGATTCAACAAGTTTTTTATAAATTAAGAATAACACTACATGTCTATTAGATGAACTGTAAATATTTCCTTAGTTTCTGGTTACTTTCAAATTTTAATAGGTTGCTTTGAAATGTAAAAATTCCATTTGATGTTATAAAACTTATTGATTCTGACTTGTAAATTTCTCCATTACTTAGAAATTTAGAAAAATTCTATATAATCACATTGCATAGTCGTCTAAAATGGTTCTATTTAAGGTTTGAATTTAACATTTTAGTCAAAAAGGAAATAATTTTAGCATTGAATAAAGGCAAATATTCATTAGGTAGAAATATTTAACTAATGTTTTAGCATCATTTAGTAAGAATGAATGCAAGAAACTATTGAATCTTGATGTCAATTTAATCATATTCCAAATTCTTTTGATTTCTTTTCTGAACTACATTCTGATATCGTGATTTGTTTATTAATTTTACAACAAGGCACACTTTTAAATATTTAAGTTAAACAATATATTTAAATATTTTATAGCTTAAGAGGCTGCCAGCTCTTTTTTTTTTAAAGGTGCCGAGTGGCTTATTGCATTTAATTAAAGCATACACTTTTTATGTTTACAGAACATCTACTTAGCCTTTTTGTTTTAAATTAGTTTTCTTTATAGATTTTTTTTCTTTTCTTCTTAGGATGATATATTTTATGATGATCAAATATGTAACTAATACAAATTTCAAGACTAAACTTTAGAAAAATCATGTCAGTGAAGTTATGTGCCCATTGTCACTCAACAAGCCAGTAAATTATAGCTCTGGAATCAGAACTCATGTTATTACAAATTTCCAGCCTGATGCTTAACCCACTGAAACTCATAGCTGTATTGTTTATAGGCTGAAAAAAGGCCCACTGTGGGGCTCCTGGCTCACAAGGAGCTTTCCCTACGCACCGCGGAGAGCCTCCCTATTGGTTTCCAACAGTTTCTCAAAGCCTCCATTCTCGAAAGAGAAGGACCTCAAGACAATACCCTTGCCCTACTGTCTTATCTTTGTGAGTTAAAAAATAAAATAATGTTCAAAATCTCTTTTGAGAATGCTATTATTGAAATAGACAGTCTCTCTGGGGGTAGGCTGGGGTTGAAAAGAGCAGGTTTCTGGAATGTTATGGGGGCCTAATGATATGTCTGTGATATAAAACAGTTTCTGATATTTTCCAAATGGGTTATTGTTCATGTTTAAGTGATTATAGCAGTGATTTAAGCCAAGCTAAATATTCTCTTTCCACGGTTTACTTCAACTCATTCTAATCCCTCTTCATGCAAACTGGTCCAATTTAGACTTTTTTTTTCTTACGTGGGTATTAGATCATGTGGGCAAAATTTACTGGGTGAAAGAGTGTGGAAACAAAAAATAAATAAATAAATAAATAAATAAAAAAGAATAAGAAGAACAATACAGGCAAAGACTTAGTGGTTGGTAGGAGGTAAGGGGCAGGATTGATTGCAAGTGTTCTAAGAGAAAAATGACACATCCATCTAAGCATTGGGAATCATTTCTTGCCAATGAAATTTCTGAAGCTGTAGAATCATGTCTAAAAGAAATGATTGAAACCTCTTGTCTGAGCCACTTACAATTGCACCTAATAAAGCTTTTGAGAACTCTATACTGTTAGTAAGGGATGATGACCTAATAAGTCCAGTCCATTGATTCTGTGATAGTCTTGGCAAGACCCACTCATGGAATAACTTCATAATCAAATCTAAGACACCCTGCAAGCACTATATAAATTCATGTCTCCAATTTTTAGATGAGTATTCAGATACATACTTGTATTAGTAAAAATACTTTTCCCTTACAAAAGACTGTATCCCTCTATCACTGGAGAAAGAAATGATTTGAAAATAAAATATAAACACAAAACAGTGATTTATCAAATTATAACATACAACAGCCCTGATGCTTGTTGCTAGCTGTTGGTATTGTTATTTCAAGACGAAAGAACCATGTTAGAGACTCAATTATTATTTTATCAAAATAAAAGTGAAGAAGGAAGAAAAACACTCCAAGCTGACAATTTGCGTATCACATTTCAACATGATGTGATTTAAAACAGCTGATCTATTAAACACTCAAATTAGACTTTACAAGCAAATAACCAATCTACCTTGGCTTTAGCATTGCCTCTGGCACATTTATAATATGAATATCTGCACAAAATTATAACAGCCTCCCTTTTGGTGCCTGGGAAACTTATTAACTATTTGACATTCAAGGCTAGGACTTCCCAATGTGAAAAGTTAGTGCTAGTATTTGATATTGGTCTGATTGAACTTTGTGTGGTTTCTACAAGAAGGCTAAACTGGCATCTCCTCCCTTTTAACCAAATATCGATTCCATTTCAAAATCCTTTTATGTTCTAAATTAACCTGGGGATTTCCACCTTGACATCTATAGTTGCAGTGAGAAATGACACGCAGAAACTTTCGTGTTAACCTATCACGTGGGACAGAATTTGGTTTCTGTAATCATAAGCTCAGAGCCCTTTAGAGAGCTTCTAAGTGGTAAAAGGAAAGGAAATTGGAAGGAAGAACTGAAGATATTTTTCTCCTATGAATTAGCACAAATACAGATTTATAGCCTACACATGTGTTTTGTTTTTACTGATGGCTGTAACTAGGGACACCTGTAAGACAAAGCCAAAGGGGAAGAATTAAAAATAAATGGAAGAAAAACGTAATAATAATAGCTTCAGAACTTGATTTGAAGCCTAGTATGTGAGACTTTAAAATTCCCCTTTCCTGGAAAATGTTTTATCATTTAGCTTATGTAATTTAGCATACAGTATGAAGGCTGAAATATAACAACATTTTTTAAAAGATTCTTTCAGTATTTCCAACGGAAATGTTGAGCTAAGTGTAGAATTTGTGGGATCAGTTAGCTTATAAATAATGATCCTTTATGCTGGCATTGGGAAATCCCTGTTCCCACAGCTAGTTCAATAAAGCAATTAATATCAATAAATGCTGAAGAAAGCAAATCTCTATTCACTTTTGTCTGGATTAGTTAACATGAAAAAGATCCTATCCCTCTCCTGGAGTATTTAAACTTCCCATAGGACAACATTCTAATGAAAGGTAAATAAAGTAAGTTTTTGACATATGTTCCTCTTGTCATGCACTATCTACTTATTATAAGATGGTTGACCTTGCTCCTCCCTACAGAAATTTTTAATGTGTTTTTTTTTTCATTTATGCGAGGCTCTTATAACAAACTTGTCTTGTAAATATACCTTAGCATTTTTTTCTGATATCATTAAGTCCACTTTCTGTTTAATTTCTTTGAAGAAAACATAATTTCCAAAATTGAGACATGTCTTGTTTCTATATAATACTTATGCATACCATGCAAAATAGCTCACAGCGAACTCAGGATTTACAGAAGGTATTTGAGAGAAAGTGATTTTTATGTGACGTGGCATGTTTTACTGAACCTCTTAAAAAACAATCTACACAATGAAAAAATGCTCTGTCAAGGTGACGGGTGAGATCTCATTGACCTTATTGATAGATAAGAATTTGTACATTCAAACTTTCAAAGATCAGTATTCAGTAAACCAATGCAGCCTGAATTTTCACTACATTTGGCTAGGTTGAGATTTCACACACAAGCAGTAAAAAGCTTAAAAGATATTATCCTGTAGCGTCCAAGAAATGCGGTAATAAGGTAAGAGTTGAAATGCGTTGTTGGCAGGAGAAACCCATGGCTCATGCTTGATTTACAACACACCCGGTTTCGTCAGAGCTGGCACGCGTGCACTCTTTCTGACAGTGTGGTGATAACATACTACAAGAGCTGAAGCTGCCAATTCTTACACCTCCATTCCACTAGCAAAGAATTTTAAAACAAAATTTCAATTTTGCAACAATACCCCACTGCTTTGTTATTACCCCAAATCTGACAAACTCGTTCTGCCTATTTATAAATTTGAAAAAGAAGAGATAGCTAACTTTAAATATACTTAACCAAACATATGTACATATATGTGTTCGTTGTAGTATACCAAAGTTATATACAGTTAAAATCTGTTATGAGGTGCTTATGACTAAGTCATAAGCAGATAGTAGTTTAATTTTGAAATGGAGTAGACATCTTCAAATCAGTGCCTTAAAATTCAAACACGGGGTGCCTGTGTGGCTCAGTTAAGCGTCCAACTTTGGCTCAGGTCATGCTCTCACAGTTTGTGGTTTCCAGCCCCACATTGGGCTCTGTGTTGACAGCTCAGAGCCGGGAGCCTGCTTTGGATTCTGTCTCCCTCTCTCTCTGTCCCTCCCCCACTTGTGTTCACTCTCTTTCTCAAAATAAATAAACAAATTTTAAAAAATTCGAAAACATAAACATGTGCAACATTAAACAAACATTACAAAAGTTTTTATGTTTAATCCAGTTAAAAGTATACTTTAAAAATTTTTATGTTTAAATTGAGCTATGTCCAAAAGTAGATAATATTCCGGATGTTTATATCAAGGGGTTAGTAACACATTAAAGTGCAGTGTGTATTACTTAAACTTTTTTATTCTGAGATAACTGTAGACTCACATGCACTTTTGAGAAATAACGTGGAGTGATCCTATGTACCATTTACCTAGTTTTCCACAGTGGTAACAACTTGTATAATACCATATCACAATTAGGATGTTGACATTAAAACAATCCACTGATCATTTTCAGGTATCCTGTTTTACTTGTACTCATTTGTGTGTGTGTTTGTGTATATGTGTGCGTGAGTGTGTGTGTGTGTGTGTTTGTGTGTGTAGTTCCATACAATTGTGTTATATTTATAAGTTCCACTACCATGGTTAAGGCACCGAAGAATTCCATAACCACCTTCATCTCTCTTGTTGTTTTTTGATGATAATACCTACTTCTCTCTCCCTCTTTCACCCCATCCTGACCCTTGACAATCACTAATCTGTTCTCTATTTAAAAAATTTTGTCATTTCAAAGATATTATATCGATGGAATCATATCATATATAGCCTTTCACTCTGCAAAATTCACGGGAGAGCCATCCAAATTGTTATGTGTATCAAAAGTCTGTTTCTTTTCATTGCTGAGTGGGATTTATTCCATGATATGGATATGCCACTGTTTAGCCATTCATCTGTTGAAGGACATCTGCCCTTCTCCAAATTTTGGCTATTATTCCAAGTATCAATAGTTTTTCCTTTCTCCTATTGAATTCTTGTGTTATTCTATTATATTCAGAAACATATTCTATTATTTTAAATAATTTAACTTAAATATTTAATAATATGTTAATTTAATTTATTTTATTTAATAATATATCAATTTAATTTATTTATTATTAGCTTAATAATATATTAATAGATTTAATGACTTATTTAATAATTTAAATTTAATTATTTTGTATTATTTTAAGTATGTTGAAGCTGATTTATAATCTAGGACATGGATACTTGAAAAATGTATATTCTACTGTTGTTGGCTAGAGTGATATAGATGATGGATAGATAGATAGATAGACCGATATAAATTAGATCCTGTTGGCTGATTATTTTGTTCAGATCTTCGATATCATTGCTGATTTTCTGTGTAGCAATTCTATCAGTTGCTGAGAGGAGAATTTTTAAGTCCTCAACTATAGTTAAGAAACGGTATATTTCTCCCTTTAGGTTTATTAGATTTGGGTTCAGTATATTGAGACTCTCTTACATATACATTTAAATCATTAAAACTTCTTGATAGATCATTTTATCATTTTGTAATGCCCTTCTTTGTCCCTAGTAATTTTCTTTGCTCTGAAGTCTATTTATGTGATGAAGTAAAACCACTCCTGTCTTTTTTTTAAGTGAATATTTGCATGGGTATTTTTCCCATCCTTTTATTTTTAACCTACACATGTTGTAACATTTGAAATGAGTTTCTTTTATTTTTTTTTTAATTTTTTTTTCAACATTTATTTATTTTGGGGACAGAGAGAGACAGAGCATGAACGGGGGGGTGGGGCAGAGAGAGAGGGAGACACAGAATCGGAAACAGGCTCCAGGCTCCGAGCCATCAGCCCAGAGCCTGACGCGGGGCTCGAACTCACGGACCGTGAGATCATGACCTGGCTGAAGTCGGTCGCTTAACCAACTGCGCCACCCAGGCGCCCCAAAATGAGTTTCTTTTAAATAGCATATAATTCAGTCATATTTTCTCATTGACTCTGCTGATCTGTCTTTTAATTTGTGTGCTTCCAGTACTCATATTTAAATAATTATTGATATGTAAGATCTTAATTCTGTCATTTAATTATTTGTTTTCTGTTTTCTGTTAGAATCCTTGTGGGATTTTGAATAATTTTAAGGTTTCCATCTTGATTTATTTATTGAGTATATCTCTGTTTAGTTTTCTTGGTGCTGTAGATATTACAGTATACACATGTAACTTATCACACTTTAGTGGTATCCATATTTTACTGTTTTGAGTGAATTGTCTAAATCTTAGTTTCATTTATATCTCTTTACCTTCCCCACTTTTAAATATGATCATCTCAAGTATTATACGGTGTTAAAATTTTCATTTCATCATCAAATATGATTCATAAAACATGAGAAGAATAGTTTATTGTATGTACCCATATTTTGGCTCTTTCTGTTGTTTGTCCTTCCTCATGCTGCAAGATATTTCTTTTACCATTTTTCTTTTCTGTTTGAAGAATATCTTTCAGCCATGTTTAAGGGTAAATCTGCTAGTTACAAATCTTTTAGTTTGTTTTATCTCAGAATGTTTTTATTTCCCCTTTCTAAAGGATAGTTTTTCTGGGTAGAGAATTTACAGTTGACATTTCCTTTCCTTCAGTCTTTCCACAGTGTGCTGCTTCATCTTGGCCCTCACATTTCCAGGTGAGAAATTTGTTGTAATTTTGAATTGGCATTACCCCATAGGTATTGTGGTATTTTTCTCAAGCTGCTTTCATTTTTTTCTTTCTCTAAATTTCAGAAATTTAATTACAATGTGTCTTGCTGTAGATTTCTATAAATTTATCTTATCTGGAAATTTCTTAGTCTTTTGAATCTGTATGTTTATGTCTCCCACCATATCTCGGTCATTTTCAGCATTATTTCTTCAAATACTCCATCAGTCCCACACTCTTTCCCCTATCCTTCTGAGATTCCAATAATACAATTTTGGATCTTATGTTATTGTGTCACAAGTTTCTGATACTGAGTTAATTTTTTTGCGGGGGAAGGGCTCTATTTTCTTTCTGTTGATCAGATTGCAAATTCTACTGATTTATCACTGATTCTATTTTCTGTTGCTTACATTCTACTATTAAGAACATTAAGAAAGATTTTTATTTTGGCTAATGTATTTTTAAGTTATTTAATTTCTATTTTGTTCTTTTTTGTAACTATTTTTACCTGAAATTTTCTATTTTTCCTTTGCTTTAAGAGAGTTTGATATTGCTTACTGACACATTTTTATGATGGCTGCTTTAAATCCTTGTCAGATAATTCAAACATTTGTTTCACTCTGGATTTGGCATCAGTTGATTGTCTTTTCTCATTTAGGTTGTGATTCTTCTGGTCCTTGGTATAATGTGTGATTTTCTTATTGTATTTTTGACATTAATGTAAATTAAATTTATTTTGGACAAAATGTAAATTAAAACACCTTCCTCAATCAAAATGTAGACGGTAGTATTTGAAAGTGACTTAAAGGGTTTTAAGGGTTTTTTTTTTAACTTGTTTTATTTTTTAGTTTTTTAAATTTACATCCAAATTAGTTAGCAGATAGTGCAACAATGATTTCAGGAGTAGATTCCTTAGTGCCTCTTACCCATTTAGTCCATCTCCCCTCCCACAACCCCTCCCGTAACCCTCAGTTTGTTCTCCATGTTTATGACTCTCTTCTGTTTTGTCCCCCTCCCTGTTTGTATATTATTTTTGTTTCCCTCCCTTATGTTCATCTGTTTTGTCTCTTAAAGTCTTCATATGTGTGAAGTCACATGATTTTTGTCTCTCTCTGACTAATTTCACTTAGCATAATACCCTCCAGCTCCATCCACGTAGTTGCAAATGGCAAGATTTCATTCTCTTTGATTGCCAAGTACCAAGTAATAATCCATTGTATATATATACCACATCTTCTTTATCCATTCATCTATCGATGGACATTTGGGCTCTTTCCATACTTTGGCTATTGTTGGTAGCACTGCTATAAACATGGGGGTGCATGTGTCCCTTTGAAACAGCACACCTGTATCCCATGGATAAATGCACGGGACTGCTTTTACTGGGTCGTAGGGTAGTTCTATTTTTAATTTTTTGAGGAACATCCATACTGTTTTCCAGAGTGGCTGCACCAGCTTGCATTCCCACCAACAATGCAAAAGAGATCCTCTTTCTCCGCATCCTCACCAATATCTGTTGTTGCCTGAGTTGTTAATGTTAGCCATTCTGACAGGTGTAAGGTGGTATCTCATTGGGGTTTTGGTTTGTATTTCCCTGATGGTGAGTGATGTTGAGCATTTTTTCATGTGTCGGCTGGCCATCTGGATGTCTCCTTTGGAGAAGTGTCTATTCATGTCTTTTACCCATTTCCTCCCTGGATTATTTGTTTTTTGGGTGTTGAGTTTGATAAGTTCTTCATAGATTTTGGATACTAACCTTTTATCTGATAGGTCAATGCAATATCTTCTCCCATTCTGTCGGTTGCCTTTTAGTTTTGCTGATTGTTTCCTTCACTGTGCAGAAGTTTTTATTTTGATGAGGTCCCAGTAGTTCATTTTTGCTTTTGTTTCCCTTACCTCTGGAGACGTGTTGAGTAAGAAGTTGCTGTGGCCAAGATCAAAGAGGTTTTTGCCTGCTTTCTCCTCGAGGATTTTGATGGTTTTCTGTCTTACATTGAGGTCTTTCATCCATTTTGAGTTTATTTTTGTGTATGCTATAAGAAAGTGGTCCAGGTTCATTCTTCTACATGTCACTGTCCAGTTTCCCAGCACCACTTGCTGAAAAGACTGTCTTTATTCCATTGGATATTCTTTCCTGCTTCGTCAAAGATTAGTTGGCCATACGTCTGTGGGTCCATTTCGGGGTTTTCTATTCTGTTCCATTGAGCTGAGTGTCTGTTCTTGTGCCAGTACCATACTGTCTTGATGATTACAGCTTTGTAGTACAGCTTGAAGTCTGGGATTGTGATGCCTCCTGCTTTGGTTTTCTTTTTCAAGATCACTTTGCATATTCAGGGTCTTTTGTGGTTCCATACAAGTTTTAGGATTATTTGTTCTAGCTCTGTAAAGAATGCTGATGTTATTTTTATAGGGATTGCATTGAATATGTAGATTGCTTTGGGTAGTATCGACATTTTAACAATATTTGTTCTTCCTATCCAGGAGCATGTAATCTTTTCCATTTTTTTGTGTGTCTTCTCCAATTTCTTTCATAACTGTTCTATAGTGTTCAGTGTATAGATTTTTCACCTCTTTAGTTAGATTTATTCCTAGGTTGTTTATGGTTTTTTTGTGCAACTGTAAATGGGATCATTCCTTGATTTCTCTTTCTGTCTCTTCATTAGTGGTGTATAGGAATGCAACAGATTTCTGTGCATTGATTTTATATCTTGCAACTTTGCTGAATTCATGAATCAATTCTAGCAGTTTTTTGGTGGAATCTTTTGGATTTTCCATATAGAGTATCATGTCATCTGCAAAGGTGAAAGTTTGATATCCTCCTGGCCAATTTGGATGCCTTTTATTTCTTTGTGTTGTCTGATTGCAGAGGCTAAGACTCCCAATACTATGTTGAATAACAGTGGCAAGAGTGGACATCCCTGTTTTGTTCCTGACCTTAGGGGGAAATCTCTCAGTTTTTCCCCATTGAGGATGATGTCAGCGTTGGGTCACTTGTATATCGCTTTTATCATCTCGAGGTATGTTCCTTCTATCCCTACTTTCCTGATGGTTTTTATCAAGAAAGGATGCTGTATTTTGTCAAATGCTTTCTCTGAATCTATTGAGGGGATCATATGGTTCTTGTCCTTTCTTTTATTGATGTGATGAAGCACGTTAATTGTTTTGTGGACATTGAACCAGCCTTGCATCCCAGGTATAAATCCCACTTGGTCGTGGCGTATAATTTTTTTAATGTATTGTTGGATCCGATTGGCTAACATCTTGTTGAGGATTTTTGCATCCATTTTCATCAGGGAAATTGGTCTATAGTTCTCCTTTTTAGTATGGTTTCTGTGTGGTTTTAGAATCAAGGTAATGCTGGCTTCATAGAAAGAGTTTGGAAGTTTTCCTTCCATTTCTGTTTTTTGGAACACCTTCAAGAGAATAGGTTTTAACTTTTCCTTAAATGTTTGGTAGGATTCTCCTGGAAAGCCCTCTGCCCTGGACTCTTGGTTTTTTTTGGCAGATTTTTTGATTACTAATTCGATTTCCTTACTGGTTATGGGTCTGTTCAAATTTTCTATTTCTTCCTGTTTCAGTTTTGGTACTGTATATGTTTTCTAGGAATTTTTCTATTTCTTCCAGATTGCCCATTTTATTGACATATAATTGCTCATAATATTCTCTTATTATTGTTTTTATTTCAGTTGTGTTGGTTGTGATCTCTCCTCTTTCATTCTTGATTTTATTTATTTGGGTCCTTTCCTTTTTCTTTTTGATCAAACTGGCTAGTGGTTTATCAATTTTGTTAATTTTTTCAAAGAACCAGCTTCTGGTTTCATTGTTCTGTTCTAGTGGTTTTTTTTTTTTTTTTTTTGGTTTTGATAGCATTAATTTTTGCTCTAATCTTTATTATTTCCTGTCTTCTGCTGGTTTTGGGTTTTATTTGCTTTTCTTTTTCCAGCTCCTTAAGGTGTAAGGTTAGATTGTGTATCTGAGATCTTTCTTCCTTCTTTAGGAAGGCCTGGATTGCTATATACTTTCCTCTTATGACCACCTTTGCTGTGTCCCAGAGGTTTGGGTTGTGGTGTTATCATTTTCATTGACTTCCATATGCTTTTTAATTTCCTCTTTAACTGCTTGGTTAGCCCATTCATTCTTTAGTAGGATGTTCTTCAGTCTCCAAGTATTTGTTACCTTTCCAAATTTTTTCTTGTGGTTGATTTTGACTTTCATAGCACTGTGGTCTGAAAATATGCAGATGATCTCGATCTGGTATGGTATGATCTCGATCTTTTTGTACTTGCTGAGGGCTGATTTGTGTCCCAGTATATGGTCTATTCTGGAGAATGTCCCATGTGCACTGGAGAAGAATGTATATTTTGCTGCTTTAGGATGAAATTTTCTGAATATATCTGTTAAACCCATCTGGTCCATTGTGTCACTCAAAGCCATTGTTTCCTTGTTGATTTTTTGCTTAGATGATCTGTCCATTGCTGTGAGTGGGGTGTTGAAGTCTCTTACTATTGTGGTATTACTATCGGTGAGTTTCTTTGTTTGTGATTAATTGGTTTATATATTTGGGTGCTTTCACACTTGGCACATAAATGTTTACAATTCTTAGGTCTTCTTGGTGGATAGACCCCTTGATTATGATATAACGTCCTTCTTCATCTCTTGATACAATCTTTATTTTAAAGTCTAGATTGTCTGATATAAGTATGGCTACTCCAGCTTTCTTTTGTTGACCATTAGCATAATGGTTCTCCATCCCCTTATTTTATAGATGGTTCTCCATCCCCTTATTTTCAATCTGAAGGTTTCTTTAGGTCTAAAGTGGGTCTCTTGTAAACAGCATATAGATGGATCTTGTTTTCTTATCCATTCTGTTACCCTATGTCTTTTGATTGGAACATTGAGTCCATTGACATTTCGAGTGAGTACTGAAAGATAGGAATTTATTGCCATTATGATGCTTATAGAGTTGGAGTTTCTGGTGGTGTTCTCTGGTCCTTTGTAATCTTTGTGGCTTTTGATATATATATATTTTCATCTTTTCTCCCCTCAGAGAGTCCCCCTTAAAATTTCTTGCAGGGCTGGTTTAGTGGTCACAAACTCCTTCAGTTTTTATTTGTCTGGGAAACTTTTGATGTCTCCTTCTATTTTGAATGACAGCCTTTCTGGATAAAGCATTCTCGGCTGCCTATGTTTCTGATTCAGCACATTGAATATATCCTGCCACTTCTTTCTGGCCTGCCAAGTTTCTGTGCATAGGTCTGCTGCAAACCTGATCTGTCTTCTCTTGTAGGTGAGAGCCTTTTTCCCCCTTGCTGCTTTCATGATTCTCTCCTTGCCTGAGTATTTTGTGAATTTGACTATGATATGCCTTGTGGATGGTCGTTTTTTGTTGAATCTAATGGGGGTCCTCTGTGCTTCCTGGATTTTGATGTCTGTGTTTTTCCCCAGGTTAGGAAAGTTTTTCACTATGATTTGGTCACATAACACTTCTACCCCTATTTCTTTCTCTTCCTCTTCTGCGACCCCTATAATTCTGATGTTGTTCCTTTTTAATGAGTCACTGATTTCTCTACTTGTTAAATCGTGCTCTTTTACCTTAATCTCCCTCTTTTTTTCTGCTTCATTATTCTCTATAAGTTTTCCCTCTATATAGCTGATTCTCTGTTCTGCCTCATCCATCCTTGCTGCCATTGCATCCATCTGTGATTGCAGCTCTGTTATAGCATTTTTAATTTCATTCTCACTATATTTTACTTCTTTTATCTCTGCAGGAAGGGGTTCTAATCTATTTTTGACTCCAGCTAGTATTCTTATCGTGATTCTAAATTCTGGTTCTGACATTGTGCTTGTAACTGTGTTGGTTAAATCTCTGCTGTCATTTCTTTATGCTTTTTTTTTTGAGATGAATTCCTTCATTTGGTCATTTTGAAGGAAGAAAATGAATTAATGAGGTAGAAAATTTTAAATTAAAAAATTAAAATTAAAAAAATACTAAAATTAAAAAATCACACACACACACAGACACACACACACACACACATCTAATAAATGGTACTAAATCCTATATGTGTCTTGGTCTGGGTGTTGAAAGTGGTTTGACATATTAGGGAAAAAAAGCCGGGGAGAAAAAGGAAATCATTTGGGAATTTGAAAAAATGAATACACTGAAGTAAACTAAAATGAGATGATGGGAGTAAAATAGAATTTGAAAAAAATTACACAAAGTAAAGAATATAGTAGAAAAACATTTAAAGAAAAGTATTTTTAATAAAAATTAAAAATAAAAATGCAAACTTTCTCTTTCTGTATTCAAGAAAAGAAAAGAAACAAAAAAGAGAAAAAAAAGAAATCTTTTGTAAATTTTAAAGAGTCAATAAACTGTAGTAGACTAAAATAAAATGATAGAAGTAAAATATAATTTGAAAAAATTTATATAAAAGCACAAAAAGATAGGAAAAAATGAAAGGAAAATATTTAATAGAAATTAAAAGTAAAAATGAAGTTTTTCTTTCTGCATTCAAGAAAAAGAAAAGAAACGAAAAAGAGAAAAAAGAAAAAGGAAAAAGAAAAAAAGGAAATTATTTGAAAATTTTAAAAGGTGAATACACTGAAGTAGACTAATATAAAATGATAGAAATAAGATAGAATTTGAAAAAATTTACACAAAAGTAAAAAATATAGTAAAAAAATTACAGAAAAATATTTTTAATAAAAGTTGAAAATAAAAATGAATTTTTTCTCTTTCTGTATTCATGAAAAAGAAAAATAGTATAAAGAGAAAAAAAAAGAAAATTGAATAGATGGACCTGCTAACAGATTGAAATAGGACTGATATTACTTTGTTTTCCCCTAAAAGACTATGTAGCGCTTTATAGTCCAAAAAGTATGTAGGCAGTGAGACTTGTGTTCTTAAAGAATGAGGTTGGCCCATTTGGGCGGGCTCAGTGTAAAGGCTCCTTTCTCCAGTAGATGGCGCTGCTAGCCTACTGGGATGGATTGTTGTGGCACTTTTAGGTGCGTATGCGCATGTGTGGGTGCGGTGAAAATGGCGCCACCCAGCTACCCAGTCTGTTCTCCCGGATCAGCAAGTGATCGTGCACCCGTCCTCTGCCTTAAACTCTCCTCCACTCCCTGCTTTTTCACTCTCCGTGACCAGGCCCCAGACAGTACCTCTCTCCCGAGTTTTGTCTCAGATTCGGCTGTTTTTCCCAGCCCCTTAATTCTGAAGGACTGAGGGTTTGACCCATTCCATCCCTCTGTGGGAGGGTCTCACCGAACAATGGCCGAATGCCGGCTGCACCCAGGAATGCTTGCGGGACCCTGCTGTTGCCAGTGCCCCAAGACTGCGGCCAGGTGCCAGCACGCCTCAGAAAAAGTTTGTGAGATGGTGTAGCAGCAGCGTTTCAGGGATTATGGAAAATCACAATACACATCTGGCACCAGGCTTCACCCTTAATGACCTTGTTCCAGCACCAGCGAATATGGCCATTCTCTGGGATCTGCTGGGACCAGGTGGCTTCAACAGTCTCTACCAAGTGTCCTTCCAGCAGTGGAACTGCTTTTCCCCGTGTGGGCCAAGAATCTCCCAGACACCACTCTATTCCTGGGGATTCGCCCTTCCCACCAGAGCACCGCCTGGTATGGAGCTGCGGAGTTGCAGCCTTTCTGCTCCCCTTGTTTACAGTCTTAATGGAATTTAACCCTATCCTTTCTCCTTTTTCCTTTTTTAGTTTAGTCCCTGAGGCTGTTTCCAACTTCCCACTCTCTCTCCAGCTGCTTTTGGGGAGGGGTGTTTTTCCGTGTTCTCCACCCCCCCCACCCCAAGTCTCTGTCCTGTCTCTGCTTGCAAAAGCGGCTCCCTGCCCACGGCCAGCTTCTCTCTTCCAAAGTTCATCTCTCTGTGCCACGTATCTGCTGAATTCTGTGGTTCAGGTTGTGCAGATTGTTGTGTTAATCCTCCAATAAGTTTTCTAGGTGTGTAGGATGGTTTAGTGTTGGTCTGGCTGTATTTCATGGATAAGAGACACACAAAAACTTCCATGCTTTTCCGCCGTCTTGGCTCCTCCCCCGAAAGTGTTTTAAGTTTAAAAGTGTTGCAACTTTTAAAACAAATGCAATTTGAGATTAGCATTTCATATTATTGAAACATTATCATGTTGTGCTTGGGAATACTTAAAAGAATAAGAAGAATGTCAGGTATTCTGGAAAGAGAACTTAGGAGGTAAAATGGAGAAGGTACAATCGACCAGTCTTTTGAGAGATTCCAATCCAGTTTATACAATTGAGCATAGAGCATTTTCACTTTGAGGATAATTTCACAGTCCTGCTAAACCCATTTTGTCTAAAGCAGACCTCTTTACACACAACTTGGTTCCCCTGCCTTCTGATTCTTATACATATCCCAGCAAACTGCTTTCTTCCCAGATGGCCTACCTTCTTCTAATCTCACTGTCATCCTTAGGGCTCCCCTCACTCTCTTCCTGTCTGCATAGCAACTACAAAATCTTTTTCTATAACTCCCAATATTTTTTAAATCATCCACTTCCTTCCACTCTCCTATCACTACCTAAATTAGACTGCCCTCATTCTCTCGTCTATTTTTATACAATAAACTCTTGACTGACATTTCAACATCTATGATCAACTGGCAAAAACATACATCTTGTTACTGCTATGTTAAAATTCCTCCATTGGCCAAGAAACGCCCTTAAGATGAATACATATTATTGAACATGGCATAATTATTTTTATTATTAGACCTATGTCATCTACTTTTCAATCTGATTCTTATAATCTTGCTAGTCTGCCTTTTGCCTCTCAGCAAGAATTTTTCATCAGGACTACTAACCTATAGGGATTCCTGGAAAAAAGCAATGAACCTTCACCTTGGAGCTTTGTTACATTTTTCCCCTGTCTGGAGCCCCTCCTACTGCCCTTCATCCTCTCCTACATCCCTTCAGAAACTTTGATGCATTCTCATATTAGACAACACAACCAGATGCTTCTCCAGGCAAAGCTGGGTGTGGATAATCTGTTATGTGCTCTCACAGTAACTTAACCTCCCATCCAACTGTCTTGTTGGGTGCCTAGGTGGCTCAGTCGGTTAAGTGTCTGACTCTTGATTTCAGCTCAGGTCATGACCTCATAGTGTGTGGGTTTGAGTCCCACATCCAGCTTTGCACTGTCAGCACAGAGCCTGCTTGGCATTCTCATTCTCTCTTCCTTTCTGCTCCTCCCCACTCATTCTCTCTCTCTCAACATAAATAAACTTAAAAGAACTGTCTTGCAATTGCCTGTCTACTGGCGGGGTGCCTGACCAGAAAACAACCCCCTCAAGATCCAGGCTCAAATCTCACTTGTATCTTTCATATCTGAGACAGTACTACATATTTACTAGACACTTGATGAAAATGTCTGAAATAAATATAAATGACATGGTAAGTATCAAATTTGCTGTGCAGCCTGAAGTTCTCCCACTCTTTAGTACACAAATAGGCATAGTGGGCTTTAAGCAAGATGGAGGTGTAATGTGTAGAGAGGAATGATAGTGTGGGGAAAAAAAATCACAGGAAAGTTGGGAGAGGGGATGTCTCTGATTGATTGAATAAAAATGACCTTCCCAGGTACTCTAAGTAAAATAAAATCCTTCTCCTTTACTGAACTGCATAGAGATGTTATGTTTTGAAAATAAGCTAAATATGGCACAAAAACAGACACATAGACCAATGGAATAGAATAGAAACCCCAGAACTAGACCCACAAACGTATGGCCAACTCATCTTTGACAAAGCAGGAAAGAACATCCAATGGAAAAAAGACAGCCTTTTTAACAAATGGTGCTGGGAGAACTGGACAGCAACATGCAGAAGGTTGAAACTAGACCACTTTCTCACACCATTCACAAAAATAAACTCAAAATGGATAAAGGACCTAAATGTGAGACAGGAAACCATCAAAACCTTAGAGGAGAAAGCAGGAAAAGACCTCTCTGACCTCAGCCGTAGCAATCTCTTACTCGACACATCCCCAAAGGCAAGGGAATTAAAAGCAAAAGTGAATTACTGGGACCTTATGAAGATAAAAAGCTTCTGCACAGCAAAGGAAACAACCAACAAAACTAAAAGGCAACCAACGGAATGGGAAAAGATATTCGCAAATGACATATCGGACAAAGGGCTAGTATCCAAAATCTATAAAGAGCTCACCAAACTCCACACCCGAAAAACAAATAACCCAGTGAAGAAATGGGCAGAAAACATGAATAGACACTTCTCTAAAGAAGACATCCGGATGGCCAACAGGCACATGAAAAGATGTTCAGCGTCGCTCCTTATCAGGGAAATACAAATCAAAACCACACTCAGGTATCACCTCACGCCAGTCAGAGTGGCCAAAATGAACAAATCAGGAGACTATAGATGCTGGAGAGGATGTGGAGAAACAGGAACCCTCTTGCACTGTTGGTGGGAATGCAAATTGGTGCAGCCGCTCTGGAAAGCAGTGTGGAGGTTCCTCAGAAAATTAAAAATAGACCTACCCTATGACCCAGCAATAGCACTGCTAGGAATTTATCCAAGGGATACAGGAGTACTGATGCATAGGGCCACTTGTACCCCAATGTTCATAGCAGCACTCTCAACAATAGCCAAATTATGGAAAGAGCCTAAATGTCCACCAACTGATGAACGGATAAAGAAATTGTGGTTTATATACACAATGGAATATTACGTGGCAATGAGAAAAAATGAAATATGGCCTTTTGTAGCAACGTGGATGGAACTGGAGAGTGTGATGCTAAGTGAAATAAGCCATACAGAGAAAGACAGATACCATATGGTTTCACTCTTATGTGGATCCTGAGAAACTGAACAGGAACCCATGGGGGAGGGGAAGGAAAAAAAAAAGAGGTTAGAATGGGAGAGAGCCAAAGCATAAGAGACTGTTAAAAACTGAGAACAAACTGAGGGTTGATGGGGGGTGGGAGGGAGGAGAGGGTGGGTGACGGGTATTGAGGAGGGCACCTTTTGGGATGAGCACTGGGTGTTGTATGGAAACCAATTTGTCAATAAATTTCATAAAAAAAAAAGAAAAAGAAAATAAGCTAAATACAATTTCAGAAAGGAAGGATTAAAGGAAGGTTTCCAAATATAAAGGATAGTCTGTGGAGACTGAGAGTTCATGGAGATTATTGCATAACTATCAGGTAGGTGAGTTACAATCACACTGAAACCAAGTGAAAAGAGTTGACAGATCTGTAGTCACTGCAAAGGAGATAAATGACACTCATAAGCTCAAAATTTAGTTGTATATTAGTAAAAAAATAAGCCAAAGAGTTACTGTATTAAGATTGAATATAAATTGTTATGAATAATTTTGATTAAAATTTA
Source organism: Prionailurus bengalensis (assembly GCF_016509475.1). Classification (NCBI taxonomy): domain Eukaryota; kingdom Metazoa; phylum Chordata; class Mammalia; order Carnivora; family Felidae; genus Prionailurus; species Prionailurus bengalensis. Next base: position 137,617,665 of record NC_057345.1, on the reverse strand, counting down.
TTTTATAAAGTTTTGGTTATGCTATAATTATAAGCTATGTACATGGATGTATTATTTCATGTAACAAATTACTTTTGGCATAAACATGTTGTATCAGTCAGTATAGGTGATGTTATATTGCAATAACAAAAACGCAAACAGTTTAGTGGCTTTCTTATTGAAAGTTTATTTATTGCTTAATGCTTAATTAAGCATTATAATCCATGATTAAAACAACAGAGAGAAATCATTTTTTGGCTCTCAAAGCTTTCTTTTGAAATGACTGTTGTCATTGCCAACTCCTATTTCTTTGGCCAGAGAAAATCATGAAATCTACCCAACTTCAAAAGACATGGGAAAGTGAGATCTTACCAAATGCCTGCATGGAGAAACAAATAGATTATTTTTGAACTGTTCTAATGATAGCTTTGAGTGGATTACAGAAGTAGGGTAGTGAAAAATCTTACTCTGGGCCCTCTAATCAAGAAAATCATACTAAGGATGTAGAACAGAGAAGGGAATATAATCTTTGAGAAGTGGAATAAAATGCCAATGTGAAACAAATAGTTATTGGCAGAGGTATAGCTGGATTTTAGTTTCAAAATCCTTTCATATTTTTAGTAGTATAATCTACTGCCTCCACTTTCACAGACTTTCAAAAAAGGATCAGTGAATTTCATATTCTTGTGTCAGTGTATAATTTTGTTTTGTGTCCCTCAATACTCCCCTCACCAAAAAGTTGTTAGAAGAAAGGCATGGATTAAAGGATACCTTGTATATCAAACCACTTTGGTTTCATAGGTATAGCATTATTATTATATTTACGAAAACTTCAGTGACCTTTAGTGAGTACATTTTTTAGATCAGTATTAAAGAAAACAGCATCTTTCTGCCCCCCTGGAAACAGATTTTCTCAAACTGTTTAGTTAAGATGGACCAACATTATGACAAGTAAAAGATTTCTAACTAAAAGAATGATTTATAAAAACAATCAAATAAATTATGCATGACTCATCTTCTGCATTATCAATGGAGTGGAAGGTTAGCATCATCCCATAACTTCTCCTATTAATCCCCAGGCTGAGATGGTGAGAAAACCATCTGCTTGAACAATGAATCAGGAGCAACTACACTCAGGATTCTATCTAACATTATAAATTTTAGGAGTAAAAGATAGGATTATGCAACCCGAAAAAATATCACTTGTGCATTTAGAAAATAATGCCACATACTGGGAATATCCACACTTGCTATACCCCCTTTTATTCCAAAAATGCTTGGAAGAGATTTAACTATGATACTTAATCAATCACAATTTGCTAATGATATCAAAGTGGCAGATTCAAGTGCACTTTAGATCATTTGAAAAGCCTTTTATTTTTCATGTATTCCTTTTGTCTGCTGTAAAATAACCTTTAAAGCTCTGTCTCAACCCTCTCTTCAGAGCAAAGACAGAGACTAATCACAAATGGGAACTGATTGCTGTTCACCAAACTTGAAATAAAATGCAGAACTAAAGCTTTATATGCAGAAAAGATAGAGTCCTCTTATCTCATATTGAATATGATTGCTGCCTCTCTTCCCACCCTTTGACATTCATTTCCATATTAAGGACATCTTTACAGAGAGGGAAAGGGAGTATAGATTTAAATTTGAGAGTCATATTAGTTCTACCAAATAGTTCTTTAATTTTTGTTTGTTTTACCTGATTTAACTGGTCTCCATATGTCTCTTCTTTCTCTAACTTTTCTTAGAAATTGTAGCATTGGCATGGTCTCCACCTGAAAATAATTTAACTTCTTGGATTGTTTATGAAAAAAAAAACTTATCTAATTACCCATTGCTGAGTTTCTTGCTACTTTTCAGAAATACATATGTACAGGACCCTGTGCTTACTGTCCATATCAGAGATTGCACATAGGTTTCCTTTGGGTTAGTTCATGCCCACCAGAGCTTTTATTTGTGTGTGTGTGTGTTCCAGATATACATACTAAACTAACTTAATTATCCAGATTTTTGGTTTCTCTTGAACACAATCAAAGTATCCGGTATTCTGTCAGTGAAATTGCTTTTCTTCTGTAAAAGCTACCCTCTTGTGTGTTGCTGTTTTCCTCTACATAACTGTTTTATCCATGAGTGTGTTCTTTCTAATTTCTATAAGCATTTTGGTATGTTACTCCTGCTCTATAAAAATAACATTACTTGTTCATCAATTGTATTCTCACCTGTGATTCATACATTGAATCTCTGAGCCCCCAAACCTTATAATGTGACTATATTTAGAGATATAGGGCCCTTACAAAGGTGATTGCATTAAAATGAAGCTATTAGAATGGGCTATAATCCAATCTGGCTGGTGTGTTTATGGGAAGAGAAAATTTGGACATACAGACACCACAGGCAGATATGCACAGAGAGACAACTATGTGAAAAGGAAGCAAATAGGTAATCATCTGCAAGCCAATGAGAGAAGCTCAAAATGAACCAACCTGCCAACACCTTGATCTTGGACTTCAAGCTTCCAGAACTATGAGAAAATAAGCTTCTGTTGTTTAAGCTATCCACTTTCAGAAAACTTGTTATGCCATCTCTAGCAAAGTAATACAGTCTATGTCAGAAAAAAAAATAGTTGAATAGTTTTTCACCAATCTGGATAATCAGGATTTTGTTCCTCACCCAATTGGAATGGTATATGCTAACATTCAGAATACGATGTTCTTACAAATACCTATGAGGGCTCTTTGGAAGCACCATGAAAGCTTAGGCCATTAGCCTTTCAGAGACCCAAAGGTGAAGAGAAAGGATAGGTGTGCCTTGTTTAATAGCAAAGCCAGGACAGATAATTGAAAGATGGATTTCAAACATGAGTCTCAAAGCAACAGTCACAAGGAATGAAGGCACTAATTTGCTGTAGAGCTGCCTCTCATGGACAACTGCATACTAGTACTTCAGAAGGAATAACTTCTTATGAATGCACAAAATGAAGTAATTCCCCTGAGGAGTTCTTCAGAGAATGACAGCCAGTTGAGAAACATAGAGGAAAATTGCAACTAACCAGCATTTAGATAGTACAGGTGAAACAGTTCTGATTCCCTAGCCCTTACCCTTCTCTCTTCCGTCTCCGACTAGGGGTGGCTGGGACTAGTACTATCAGCATTTTTTTTCCAATTTGTCCAATCTATTCTAACACTGAATATCTCTGGGCACTGCCTAGTATGAACACTCCCTCCCACTTCATCTAACCTCTTCCTTGTTCTCATTCTCAAACCACTCCATACTTTCTCTCCTTTAACAATTTTTCCTGTTTCTCTTTTGCAAAAACTTTCTATTCTCTGAAATAGCATACCCCAGAAAGTCAACTTAACAGAGCTGGCTACATAATATGTGGGGACCTGTGTCAAAATGGGAGCCAAAAATGGGCCCCAAAAATGGAGCCCCTTGCTTAAGAAGCAGAGAAAAAGTACAGTAAAAAGTATTAAAATATAAGGTTTTGCCTTAAAAAAATTTATTATACATTTACCAACAATTGATACATGTGGGAGCACCTGGGTGGCTCAGTTGGATGAGTGTCCGACTCTTGATTTCGGCTCAGGTCATGATTGGGAGGTCATGGGATTGAGCCCTGCATCGGGCTCTGCACTAAATGTGGAGCCTGCTTGAAATTCTCTCCTCCTCCTTCTGACCCACTCCCCCCTCTCATGTTCTCTCTCTCTCTCACTGTCTCTAAAATGAAAATTTTTAGATTTTGATGATACGATTTTTTTGGCTTACTTTTCAGAAAATTTGTATATTTGGCCATCAACTCATTTTCAATTAACATAATTAAAGATGACTTTAGTTAATCTTGGCAAACGCAAGTTTGCAAATAATTTTTAATAATTTTTTATTTTGAGAAAGATCTTTCTGCTAATACAACTGTTACTAGAACTGTTTTTAGTATTTCATAGGATTTGAAAATATTGGTATAAATTTCAGATACATTATTTTGAAATATAAATTTTAGTGTAACCAGGCTGATAATTTTTGAGAAACAGTTTTTTAGAGACAGTTAACACTTTATATAAATCAGTTTCATATGTCTTTTATAACTAACAATATAAATCTAATATAATTCATATATAAATATATATTTTGAATGTAAACTTATACAATAGCATTTTGATGTTTTTGCTGTCATTTCCTATAACTACTGGTTATTATACAAGGCACAAGAATGGCTTCATGACTTGTAAATAATTCAAAATTTTAAAATACCAGTCCATGTATTTTATTTTTTTATTTTATTTTTTTATTTTATTTTATTTTTTTCAATATATGAAGTTTATTGTCAAATTGGTTTCCATACAACACCCAGTGCTCATCCCAAAAGGTGCCCTCCTCAATACCCATCACCCACCCTCCCCTCCCTCCCACCCCCCATCAATCCTCAGTGTGTTCTCAGTTTTTAAGAGTCTCTTATGCTTTGGCTCTCTTCCACTCTAACCTCTTTTGTTTTTTTCCTTCCCCTCCCCCATGGGCTTCTGTTAAGTTTCTCAGGATCCACATAACAGTGAAAACATATGGTATCTGCCTTTCTCTGTATGGTTTATTTCACTTAGCATCACACTCTCCAGTTCCATCCACGTTGCTACAAAGGGCCATATTTCATTCTTTCTCATTGCCACGTAGTACTCCATTGTGTATATAAACCACAATTTTTTTATCCATTCATCAGTTGATGGACATTTAACTCTTTCCATAATTTGGCTATTGTTGAGAGTGCTGCTATAAACATTGGGGTACAAGTGCCCCTATGCATCAGTACTCCTGTATCCTTTGGGTAAATTCCTAGCAGTGCTATTGCTGGGTCATAAGGTAGGTCTATTTTTCATTTTTTGAGGAACCTCCACACTGTTTTCCAGAGTCCAGTCCATGTGTTTTATAGCTATGACTTCAATTACAAGAAAACAAATAATTTCAAAATTGCCTTCTTAATTAGTAACTGATTCATCCAAAGTTTGGTCTGAAAATATTTCTTTTCTGTCATGTGGTCATTTTAAATTTAATTTCTTTTTTTTTTAATTTTTTTTTTCAACGTTTATTTATTTTTGGGACAGAGAGAGACAGAGCATGAACAGGGGAGGGGCAGAGAGAGAGAGAGACACAGAATCGGAAACAGGCTCCAGGCTCTGAGCCATCAGCCCAGAGCCTGACGCGGGGCTCGAACTCACGGACCGTGAGATCGTGACCTGGCTGAAGTCGGACACTTAACCGACTGCGCCACCCAGGAGCCCCTAAATTTAATTTCTAATAAAACTGTGGTTATGTGCTTCAAAATATGGCAGCAGTTTTTAAAGCCAGAGATTGTACACTCTGAAAAATTCTAATATCTCTCTTTTGTCCTTTACTGCAGTGTCCTTGTGCACACTTTTCTTTTCTGACAATGCATAGACAATGTTTAGTGTCTGATAACTGACATGGCCCACAAGGGGGCCAGGTCTTTGCTATCTGTGAGATGCTGCAGGCACAGACTCATGGGCTTGGTGCTGTCCCATACGAAGCCCTCCTGTCTTCAGCAGCAATGACACCTGCTACCGCCTCCGCTGCTATAGCTACTGTTCCCTTCTGTCCTTGCTTCTGCCAATTCAGACCTTAGTACACATCTGGCCACTCCCTTCAGGCACTGGAGAGACTAGACTAGGTGTGTGTATGTGCCCTGAGGTCCAAGCCAAATACTTAGCACATTATCTTTCTCACAGTCCTGCTTCTCCTAAATTCTTTATCCCATTGACTTGAAACATCATGCATATCCAGTTGTCCAGGCATGTTGTCCAAGCATTCCTTTGATTCTTCTCTCTTACACATCCTCTCTACCAATATCTAAGTTTTCTTATTTCCCATCTTACTGGACTTGTCAGCAGCATTTGACATAGTTGAGCACATATATTTGATCAATATCCTCTTTCGTTTGCCTTTTAGGATATTATACTCTCTTATTTTCTCTTCCCACTCACTGGGCATTCCATCTCTTTTGTAGTTTTCTTTTCTTCTCCTAATCTCTTAATGTTGACATTCCCCACAACTAGGTTCTCAGGTTTCTTCTCTTCTCTATCTGCAGCGAACCCCTTGGCTATTTCATGGCTTTAAATATGATCTCAGTGCTAAAGACCGTCATATTATATCTCTAGTCCAGACATCTTTCCAAAATCCAGATGCCTATATCTTTCTTTGCTTCAATGGTCAGTAAATGTTCCAAACTTCATATGTCCCATATTAAACCTATCTCCCCTAAAGCCTGGTCCATGATCACCCTTCATTGTTCACTTAATTACAAGTCCGCTCTCCTTACTCACAGGTCAAAAAAGGTACCGTTCTCACACTTAATATCCAATCTCTCAGGAAATCCTATTAGCTTGAAGCTTAAAATAAATCCAGTTTCTAGCCATTTCTCACCTTTTCCACTTCCCTCCCACCACCACCCCAGATGTAGCCACCACCACCTCTGGCCAGAATTCCTGCCATCATTTCTTAACAAATTTTTCAGTTCATTCTTGTTCCCCTGCCATCTAGTCTCCCTGAACTGGTCTGTATGAAATGTCTAGACATGAATTTCTAATCATATCACCCCCTGCTCAAAGCCCTTAAATGTTTTTGTTTCCTTCTCAGGGTAAAGTGGATGTACTTAACAATGCTCTACCAGAACTTTAGTGATGTGGGTTCTATTACCATTTTGACTTCTCTGGTCCTCATATTCCTCTAACAGGTCAGGTGTGTTTTTCCTGCCTTAGGTAGGGCCTTCGAGCCACAATTCCCCCTTCTTGCTATTTTGTTCTACCAATTTTTGCATGGCTCACCTTATTCAAGTCTTCTTCCAGCCACCCGTTCTCTGAGTCACCAAGTTTTTTGCTTATTCTAATCTTCCCTTTAGGTCCCATAGTCCATCTTTCTACATTCTCAACATCCTCAGGTAGGTATGGCTGTGATCGACTCTCCTTTAATGACCTTGAGAACTCTGGAAGTGGCAGCTCTTGATAAGTAGCCACTTTTAGTTTAGAGACAGCAAATCTTACTTTTTTGTGGTCTCTTCATATATCTCTAGGAATTTCCTTACAATGCAAAGTGCTGTGTATGTTTCATTCTCTAAGGATAAATTTGTTTTGCAGAAACAGATGACATAGAATGCAAACGAAGACACTGACTACTCTTTTTCTGAACTATGCGTCTTTAGCAGCCTTATAGGGAACCCTCAGGTGCTGTTGGATAGTGGCTCTTATATTTAGGTTCTGATGTGTGAATGATTAAATGGTGGCGATCTTAAATCCTTTTGTCAATTTCTCTTTACCTGTTAATCAACCTTTAAGTTTCTGGAATTCCTCCTTCAGATCAGGCCCCACAAGCATGAAGATACTTTCTGACACAGGATTTTTCTTTGTGAGACATTTGTTGCTGGTATTCACAAGGGTTGTATGTTGATCAGTAATGCCACGTCTCCTTTCCAGAGGACCACTTTTTCATTGATATCCTTATTATTAAAAAAAACAAAGGTGATTTAATAGCGTCTTTCCAAAATGTTTCAGCTGCAGTATTAGAAGCATTTAATTCATCTTCACACAGTTGCCTAGCTCTCTGTACCTATCTACATCCACAAACTGGGATTGTGCCCCTATGGAATCTATGGAATGGAAACTTTAGCTTGCCTTTTTGCCAAATTCCTCAGCAGTTCGGTATTCGCTGGAGACTTTCGAGCATTCTGGTGGTCTCATCTGGGCAGCAAACAAGGCAGGTTAAGCTCCTTATAGAAAGTGACCAAGCATGTCGACGTGTCTATTACATGATAAACCTCAATAATTATTTTAATTACTTTTTTTACTTATCATTTAACATCTATACTGAAATGTATGGTTTTACTTCTCATACCTTATTATAATTGCCTGCTTACTTATCAGAAACCCTCCACTAAACTATTAGTTTCTTGAGGACAAGGGATATGATAAGTTTACATTCATTCCTCAAGAATCTGTAAGTGAGTGGGTTGATTGAATGAAGCCCATATAAATTAGTCATAGGGTTCTGCGTTACTTGACAATTTCAAGCATTGGGTGGATAATGATTCAGGAAGTTATTATAAAAGGAATTATATCAAATGGCTCAATATCCACCCCTATGCCTTATATCTGTGAATAGCAACAGTGCTACATATCAAAATATGTTTCATATTTTGGACACTGAAGAGCAGAAATTATCAAAAATGATATATTATTTTCAGGATATGAGTTGTCTTAAGGCAAAAGATAGGCTAGTTATTTTAAGAAATTTTTCAACAATGATTGAAATAAAAACATTTTTAACGTGTTATCTAGAAATATTAATCTATCACATATTACTTTCTTCAAGTATATTAATGTATCAAACATTACTGTGTAAAAAGAAAAATCAAAGATTACAGATTAATTTAGGAAATATAATTTTATAAGCATGTTTGTATATAAAAACATAAAACTGTAAAAAATCTATAAAAACTTTTTATAAAAACTGTACATAATTATCAATAATTACAGAATTTAAGAAGAGGTACATGGCCATAGCTTCCTAGAGAGAAACATATCAATTTCCTAAGGTATCTTCAGGAGATTTCTCAATTTTATCCTACTGTAGTTGAACAATTTTAAATCCAAGTTTAATTTATGTAAGGTGTGTCTTATTCCCTACTTTCCTAATCTATTCCTTAGATTGTATAAGATGAAAATTTTTGTGATATCAGAACAAATTCATATCAATGTGAGGGTGGAAAAATTTCCCATTTGTGCCATTTTTCCATGAGTTATGAAGAGTGGGGCTCTCCACTTAGAATGCAGTTGGTGAGATGAGGTTCCAGGTTATCCATGTACCATGCAGAAATTTCTGCAATGATAGAAGTGTTTATGGTCCAGTACAGTGGTCAGTAGCCACATGAGACTATTTAACACTTGAAATGTGTCTAGGGCAACTGAGGAACCAAGTTTTTAATTTAATTTAATTTAATTTAATTTAATTTAATTTTAACCATATGGTGCCAGTGACTACCATATTGGGCAGTGCAATTCTAGAGAAATCTCTCTTATGTTCTGAATTGGGCCATAAATTAATAGACCTTTCCAATCTATCCCTATATTACATCTGAAAATACATTAACTGGTAGGTTTTCTCACTTACTGAACATGGTGCAAGAGTAATAAAACTCTTTTCAAGATGCCATTTTCATAAATTTGAATTTACTTGGAAAGAATCAGTGATGAAATTTAGATCCATGGAAATTAGGCTGCTTGCATTATAACTCTTCATTATTTGGGCATGCAAAGTGTGACATGATGTAAACCTACATCATTACATGTGCTCATATATTTATATTATGTCATCAGTTTGAATTGTTTATATAAGGGAGACAGCTATTTTAAAAATGCAGATAAAGTAGTGACTAAAACACTCCGTTGGCATCCATTCTATTACTGAACAGGTGCCACCCTGCAATTTCATGACACGTAAATGGTGAAAACAAACATGTGTTGGGAAAGAATATGACATAAAATTGATGTTAAAAAAAAGCATAAGCTACAATACTGGTATTGCTAGAACCAATATTTTCACAGGTGGGAAAAATGTTTACTAGATATCTTAGAACATATTATTGAAATCAAACTTGATGATATTTAAGTTTTGGAAATATATGCACTTTATCTCATTAGCCTCTTAAAGCAGGTGTCATTGAGTGAGTCTACTTTGGAAAGGTAACTTCCAAATGTTACCAATAATATGTATTAATATTGAAAAAATAGAATAGCAGTTATTTTACCATCATTTTATAGTCTATATCTGTAATCATTTTGGATGGTCAAGCAAGTAAATCTAAACCCCAAACAAGTAAAGAAGTCTGGGCACTTACTTCTGGGTCTTTTGTCTTTAGACAGAATAGACAACTTCTGTGATTCTAAATTTTATTTTATTTATTTTATTTTATTTTATTTTATTTTATTTTATTTATATATTTATTTAATTTTTGTGATCTTAACTTTTAACTTTATGTTCCAAACAGGAATCCTTTTCATGTATATATATAAACAAAACCAATGCCATACTTTGCCACTTAACAATGCATTCTTTAATGAAAGTGGAATTATTTTTAAATATTATATTTTAAAAGACAGAAAAGAAATAGAACCTGAGGGAATCCACATAATGCATATAGTTATTTAACTTCTCATTAGTACCTGTTATAAATACTTTTCTCATTATTTGATGCAATTTAAAATAAAATGCACATAAAATGCAATTGTAAAAAATAAAAATATAAAATGATGAGATTTTAGAAAAATTAAATACTCCAAGAACTTAAATAGTTTTACTGTAATCGAACATGGCAGTTAGCTTAATGTTTGGTAGAAATAAAAATATTAAAAAAAAATAGAAAAGCAAGCCCCAAATGTCACAAACATAGAATAGTATATGGTTATGGTATTATAATGAAAGTGGATGAGTAATTTGACATTTATAATATTGTCCTTTATATTAAAATATACACTACCTTGTGATAATAAAAACGTTGTTTTTCTCAAAACTGAATTCTAAAAGGAATTTGCTAATGACCTATGTGAGTCATATTGAACAACATGATGGGAAATTCCCTCAAAAGTGCTTTTGCAAAAGATGCAAGGACGTATTTCACATGGTCATTTCATTTGGATGTTTTATTCTAGGGAAGTAGGTTAAAGATGTCCAGGTGTATGGATTTCCGGTTCTAAATTGATTTTTCATAAAGCTTGGAAATTAGAGGAGAAATTATTAGTTACTAAGTCTCAGCCATCCTTTTCCAATTATAGATTCTCGAAGCTAGACTTTCAACAGGAAGGTTGCTGGAGCCCAAGACTGAGCAGTAGTAAAGGTGTGGAGTCAAAAGTTGTGCATTAGCAACATTGACAATGAACAATTCCCGTTCTTTGTGTAAACTGTGTGTCATAGCACAGTATTTACTCTGTGTCATGAAAACTCAAGAACCTGAACTATAGTTTATTCAAAAGAGAGAGAAAAAAGTTTTATAAGTGTACAGAAATAGATTGAGAATCCATTCAAAACTGGCTCATATAATCCCCAATTTGTAGTACTGGATCTCCTGGATTCACTGAATAAATTCTCACTTGCCAAGCTAGATTTCCACATCATAGAGCACAGTCTAATTAATCTGGTTAGAAAAAATTGACAGCAAGTATGACTATCCATTTTGACCATTAAATTAATTACGACTACACATTGGAATACCTAACATTTGTGTGGTTCCATAAAGATTTAATTAATATATCATCCCAGGCCAATAATTTGAATGACTACAGTATATGGTAATTATAATCAAATGTCATTCTGCTTACCTTTTCTGTTATTTAACCATTCATCTAAGATTTTCACTATAAAGATAAAAATCTTCTGGGGGGAAAATAAAAATTTCTGGGATAGTATATGTGACTCTATGGACTCTATGGAAGTTTGGCATCAAAAACTGAGGAAATTTATTCATAATTTCCTCATTTGACAAACGCCAGGCTTTAAAATGGTCTTAAAGTTTATTCATCTGCATTTTGTTTATGTTAATATAAATTATGTATTTGAATTTCTGTCTCTTTTGCAACAGGGATAATACTCAAATTCATGAAATTTCCATATATTTAAATTTGGATGTTTATTTCTCTGTGCCTCAATATCATTGGACATATGCTCCTATTATATAATGATTGTGTTGGCTTTCATTTGTTCTTAAGCTTTCTTTCAACTTTAGCTGCAAATTGGAACCAATTGGGAAGCTTTAAAAATTTTTATGCTTTGACTCCCTCTAACCCAAGATTCTGATTTAATTGGTCTCGGGTCATATCTGAGCACCAGTAGTGTGCAAAAGTCTCCCAGTTATTCTTACATATGGCCAAGTTGAGAATTACTGCTCTCAACTGTAAGATTCTTAAGGGTAGGAGCCATGGCTTATTCATCCTTGTATTTGCCTAACACAGTACCTGCCATATGTATTTAATTTCAGAACATATGTTACTGGATATTATCCAATAATAAAAAAAAAACCCATTCATGTAGTTAACCTCACAAAGGTATTCCAAGTCTTTTTAAAGAGCCAAAATTTTCTATTCAAAGGACTTTAGGTTTTCCTCTCAGCAGTTTTGATCTTCTTTATTAGCACTAAAATTTATTATTTTTTTCCTTCATGGACAAAACCTAAAACAAGAAAAATATGCTGTCATGTTACCTACATTAAGAAAAACTAAATATTCTGTTTAACTCCTCTTATTAAAAAAAAAAATTCAGCCTCTCCTTTTCCATGTGATCTTAGTTCCTCATTTTTCAGTATTTACTTTACACTTAAATAAATTACATTCCTAAATGTCATGTATACAAGATTGGCTTGATTTAGAAATAAATTATTCTCTGTACAAGCATTTTAAACCCAACTGACACCTGAACATGATTTTAAATTAGTGGTTTTCAACCAGAGACATGGTAATGTCTGGGGACATTTTTTGGTTGTCACAGCTTGGGGGAAGGGGACTGTCACTGGAATCTAGTGGGTAGAGACAAGGGATACTGCTAAACAACCCACAATGCACTGGACAGCTTTCACAATGAAGAATCATTGACCCAAAATGTCAATAGCACTGAGGTTGAGAAAGAGGTTTCAAATTAAACACAAATGCAAATTAAACATAAGTATTTTAAAATAAATTATATTATTTTTTCATTGTTTCTTTTTATTCTAAATAAAACTCAATGAAATGAGTTTATGCTTTCCAGAAGTGCTGATATCTGAAGGTATTAGACATAAAAAATCAAAACATTCTACAGAAATGGAACTGTGGAAGTGTGACAAGAATTTCCACCATTGAAATAAAAATTCACTAGTGGCTTTATATTTCACTCTAGTGAAATGTAAATTTGAAGGCCAGGCTTGTTCTTGGAAGGAAAAAATTCATATATATATATATATATATATATATATATATATATATACAGGAGTAGACTGCAGAACCATTCAATATTTGTCACCAGTTGTGACATTTGTCATCCAGCTTCTATTTGGAAGATGGTACTATTTTCTCTAAGTATTCATTCATTCATTCACTCACAAATCTTCTTACATTGTCCTCGTCGTGTCCTGGTTCTTACATTGTCCCTCATGGTCCTGAGATTGGAAACGTCTACTGATTTATCTATCATTAATCAATCTCCTAGCCATAGCCAATCTATAAATTTTCCCATCAGAATTTAATGCTTTAAGTGATATCTCTAGAGTGGATGGTGTGATATGCCACTCATATCCCCCTTTAAATGGAGGCACTCATTCCACCAGCTTCCGAGAGTGTTGGCTACTGACGATTCAGAGCTGCATTTCTCTGTGGGAATTGCCTTTGCAGAGTCAGCCTGCATAGACTGAACAACATATGAGAGGCTACCAAAGCCCAGCCATTCTGCATTAATTTGGGTCAGTTTTGAAAAGTCTTTCCAGTTTTAGGACTCCACGTGGGATTGGCATTGGCTAATGCCTCTATTGTAACTTATTACAGTTCAGCTTTTCCCTTTGCTTAATACTGGCACCTTCAGTTCCTTACAGGTGTTCCTGGGAGCATCCACAATAAAATCCCTGCTTATAAATCTCATTCTCAGAGTATGCTTCTAGAGAAATCGACCTAAGATAATAATATCCTGGAATGGAATTTGGAAACTAGGTCATCCTTTGGCTTATTGACATTGAGAATTTCATTACTAGTGATAAGTGGATTATCAATAGCTCCTGATGTGCAATAGGGTCAATTATTACAGTTTCATTCAGTTGTGATCAGGTATTAAACAACAGAAAGGAAGGCAATGGCCAGTGCAATACCTATGCTGTTTGAGAGAAACAGAATATTCACTGCAAAGGTTTTGAAGTTGGAAGAGTTTTGTTAAGTGTATTAGATAAATAAAACAATAGGCTAAAGATGATTTTGGACAATGTGAAACAAAGTATAAATGTCAAAGAAGTACCTTGGTAGCATGTAAAGATATAAGCATTCCTGTTAGGCAGAAGATAGACGAAAGCAAGCATCAGGCCCAGCACTTACTAAAATGGCTCTCTAGAGAAGGTAAAACTCTCATCTCCACATCGGCTACACCAATATTAGAGCATTGGTTTGGAAGGAGTGGGGCATTGAGATTTGAAATAATTATATATGGGTTGGTGCAGTCAAGAATTTTAAAATGCCAGATCTTCCTGAACATTCTGGATCTGCAGCTCACTATCCCTTTTAAAATCTGGCCTTCCTCTCTTGGTGAAGAAAATGCAGAGAACTTTGTTTTGTATTCCAACATAAACTTTTTCAGGATCTATCACCTCTCCTTCTAACCAACATACCAATAATTATATACCATCTAGGAAAATGCTGGGAGCTGCAGGTTCTAGCCAACATAAAGACACTGAAGAGACATATATGGGACAGGGTATTAAAAATGATGGCTTAAGGAGGATGGAGTAAAAAGTTGGATAACAAAGAGTGTATCCATGTAAGAGCATTCTTCCATGATACAGCAGTTAGCTTCCTGGCACGGACTCAGAGAGATGACACTATTATGTTAGTAGAATGTCTCTTGGAAGGTTGAATAATGCAATAGTCCACGCAATGTGAACTACAAATGCTGGCCCTAATGGAAAACAGTGAGTAAGAAGCTGAAAGACTCAGAGAAGTGGGGATGCTAACATGGATATATCATACGAAACCCAAACCTCACGACTAAAGGAGAGGTCAGATCCCAAATGAAGAAGACCTTGCTATACTATGGCAAATCTATACAGCCATGATTTTTCCTAACTTCTCAAAGGTATCTATGACCGTTTGCTTAGATAACTGTGTTTTTGGAAAAAGCGGATACTCAAACATTAGAATCACTATTAGACACAGAAGCTCAGTTGACATTAATACTCAAGTATCACTATATTTTCCATGTTAGAGTAGAGACCTAAAAGGCCAGGTGATAAACCCACGTCCAGTTTTCAATAGGTAATAAACTTACTTCCGGTTTGCAATGGGCCTACTTTGTCTATAGATTGACTCAGTAATCATTTCCCTGATCACCCAATATGTAATTAAAATTGTTACATCTACTTGACCTGTGGGGAAAGAGCCATCATAGTGGGGACGGTACAGTAGAAGTCTCTGAAACTGCTACACACCTTCAACAAACATATTAAAACAAAACATTGTTTCATCTTAGGAACAATTAGAGGTTCATATCACCTTAAATGACTTAAAGAATACAGGAGTGGCAGTCTATATCATATCATTATTTAACCTGAGTCCATTCTTTCATTGAAAAAAAAAATAAAACTAGCAGAAGTACTAGTTGGCACAACCAAGTGGTGCCTCATTTGAAGCTGCTGCACTGAATATGATATCTTTTCCAGAATCAATTGACACGACTAGTGTACAAAATGTGTGAGCACTGATCTGGCACATGCATTCATCTCCATTACTATGATAAATGGAGATCAAAAGTTTACACTTATGTGGGACAAGAAGCAGTGTACATTTTCAGCTTTGCTTTAAGACCAAGCTAACTCTATACTTAGTCTATTATATCAATAGTATCAGGTTCCTCAAAATAGATAACAAGAAGTAGAAAACACATTGGAGGCTTTGGAATGACACTCTAGAGAGTGGGGAGATAAGCTTTACAAATATTTAAGCCTTAGAAATTTAGTTCACTGGGGTATGTCTGCTCATATCTTCTAAAGGAAAGGACTAGCGACTGTATCTTGTGCCTTTCAGCACTAAGAAGGACACACATTGCTTGCTAGGCTTTTTTTAGGTTCTGGCAAGAACATAATTCACAGCTGGAAGTACTCTTTGTACTTTTTACCTGATGATATGGAGGTCAGTCACATCTGAATTGCGTGGAGAATGTGAAAGAACTCTTCTACAAAGTAAACACTATAGTGCAAGCCCACAGCTTGGGCCATATATTCTGGTAGACCCTGGATGTACCTGTGATAAGAAAATGATATATAGTGTTTATAGCATGTCCCAATATAGAACCACAATTTGAAGACCCAGGGTTTTTGAGAAGGAATGTACCATCTGTAATGGAGAACTATGCACCATTTGAAAAACAGCATCTAGCCTATACTGAGTCTTGGCAGCAATGGAGTGTCTGATCATAAGACATCACCTGAACATGTAGTCAGGGCAATACATTATAAGCTGGATTCTCAGACCAAAAATTGATAAGGCTTGGTGGGTCCAACAGCAATTCCTCAGAAGATAGCAAAGATCTGGCATAAGAAGGGCCAGAAATCAGAATGAGCTGCATGCACATGTGGCCCAGAACCCATATCAAGCTCCTCTGTTGTTCCAGTGCTTTTCATTCAGCTCACACCTATGAGCATTTCGCAGACAATCTTTTTGACTGGCTGACAGAGGATGGAAGAATCCCAGGATGTGTTGGCTTAATATGTTAATATAAACTGGAAATGAGTTGCTGTGGTGGTATATCTCCACACAGGAGTTGCTCTGCAACAACGTGGTAAAGGGTCATCTGTCCAGTAGACAGAGCTTTGCGTGATCTACCTAATCATCTATTTTGTGTGGATAGAGAAGTAGCTTAAGATAAGAGTACATATAGGGTCATTAGCAGTGATTAATGTTTTGGCTGGTTAGTCAAGGGTCTGGAAGGAAAAGAATTGGAAGATTAGGGACAAGATATGAAAAAGAGGCATGTGGATGGATGCATTAAAGTGAATACAGATGTAAAGATCTTTGTATTATACATTAATGTTCACTGGAAGACATTCAAGAGAAGAAAACTAAAAATTAACCACATAAACACAATGTTTTAGCCAGCCTCTATCACTGACAAGAATAATGGGCTCATAAACAGAGTAGCTATGGTGGTAGGAACAGACTATGCATGGCCTCAAAACTTGGTCTCAAAAAACAGAACAAAACAAACAAACAAACAAAAACAAAAAAATACCTTAGTCTCCAACTCAACAAACCATGCTTCTGTACAATGTCCAAATTCCAACAAAAGAGAGGAATTCTGAGCCCCCTTTACAACACCATTCACTGAGAGGACCAACATACTACTGGCTGCAAATGGATTATATTGAACACTTTTTATGCTGCAGTAGGGCTAATAATTAGACTTGATAGGGATTGCACATATTTGGGGTATAGATTTTCCTTTTCTATTTTAGCCAACACTACTAGCCAAAGGTTCAGACAGTGTTTAATCCCACTGATACCAGATACTGAAAAAATTGCTGTGTACTAAGGAGTCCACTTTACATCAAGGAGATGCAGCAGGGGGCGTATGACTGTGGCTATAACACATTCCACACCAGTTAGAATCTGCTAACCTAATAAAGTAAAAAGTCAGCCTTTGGAAGATATATACTTGGGGGGCAACTTAAATATGTTGCTCTCTGAGGATGAGACACTTCTAATGTTATATGGCCTCAATTGTCCCCAGTGGCTAAAACACACGGGTTCAGGAAACAGAGGATGGAAGTAGGAGAGTGGTCAACTTGCCATCATCTCCAGGGTCCCACTTAGGGGATCTTTGCACTTTGTCCCTGCAAATTTAGGTTCTGAGAATCTTGAGCAGTGACATCCAATAGCAATTTTTGCAATGATCGTTATGATCACTATCCAAGCTGTCTAGAATGCATGTGGCTATTGAGCATGTCAAATGTGGCTAGTGTGACTGAGGAACTTTCTTTTCTATTTAATTTAATTTTAATTAATATGAATGTAAATTCATATAGCCACATGTTTGTTGCTGGCTATAATACTGGACAGTTCAAGCCTAAGGACTTAATTCCTGGAGAGAAATGGTTTGGCCAGAAAACAAAGCAAGAGTCCCAATGAACATTTAAATTTAATCCATGACTGATGCTCAGTCATTTTCAGCTCCTCATGCTGAAAGGAGAAAAGTCCACAAGAGAGATCTCCTGACTCTAACCAGATCCATTGTTTCTAATCATCTGCAGGAGGAAAAGCTTCTGACATATGATCGGGTAAGGAAAAATAGGTTTATTACCTAGATGATCCACAAAAGCATCTCTTTATACTTTCTACACAAAAGGTGCCTATTCTTAGGCAAGTTTTTTTCCTAGGCAACTTTTGACAGTGCAGTACATGGACAAGTGCACCAGACAGCATCTGGGAAGACACAGTGAAATGGACTCAGGACTTTCAGAGATTATGTTCAGAGTCACCTAAGCATACAAGCTACTTAGAACAGCACAGATGTCAGCCAAGGGTGAAGACAACCTAGAGTTAGTAGTACAGGAGAAAGACGAAAATCATCAGTTGCAGCCCAAGAACAGCTGTAGTAATGATAGAGATATAAAGTGCTGTAATTCTTTCAAAAAAAATCTTCCTCTTATAGATTTTTCCAGAAACAAGACCAAATAAAATCAAGGAGTTGTTCTCAGAGGATAGCTGTCCATGTGAAGTGATTGGATGCATAGTAAACAGACTTTGTGGTGAAACACCCAGATTCTCTGTTCAGGAACACTCATTTCTTCAGAAGACCAGAGTATTTGCTGTTAAAGACTCACACCTTTTACCCTTCTCAGAGAAAGAAGTGTTTTGCCCAAAGCTATGCCCACTCTCTGACACCAGCCCCATCCAATGTCTATTCCTTGAGGGATACAAAAGGCCTCTACCTTTGTGTCCATGTAGGAGATAATGTGAAGGGCCTCTCCAACTCCAGGATTTCCTATGGCATCAGCCAAGACCTCTTGTTTATTAACACTGCTATTCAATCTGTCCCTTGCACAATTTCTGTTTCTTCACTCTTTATAACTCTTGTTCCTGAGTATATTCTCCAATAGACCTCGTCCAATGATCCCAGAGTTTGTTTCTGGGAACCCTAACTTAAGACTCAGAGTCCTTACTTTATCGCCTGGTCCATAAAGTGCTCCTTGCTTCAGTTTTGCTCTCTTATGAAAGTTGACGCTTCTCAGAATATCTTGGTCCCTTAGAATGTCATCACCTGTGGAGTATTTGGAGTTTTCATTTTCTTCCTGTCTGATAGCCCTTTCTCCACTCCTAAAACCATTTTCTGATTGGGGAAGTCCAGTCCAGGCCAAGGGTCCTGCTTGCTTGGGGCTAAACACTAGACACATTGACCAAATGAAAATAACAGACATAGGTGATTGATAGGGCTGTCAGCCAAGTGTTTCACATTCATCCTGTGCCTGGGTATGTTTTACAATATCTGTACTCTTCCTAGGTCTCAAACCATATCATTATTTCTCATGGCTCTGGTTTCACTTCCTTTGCTTCTGTGTATCATAACATTTCCCTCATGGACATGGTTTCATAGTTTAGGAAGTCATTTGTACCATCCCAAGTGTGTTTGCTTTATAGATGTGCATGGTCTTGTCTCACAGATCCATCTATTTGAGCATAAGTTGTCAGCTGGTATAACCTAATATTATCTAGTCAAAATACCCCCCTCAGCCCACGTGTGAGAAAGAGTTGAATTTGAGGATTGGTACTTGTTTAAAAACAGAAATCAATTAAATTGCCTTGGACCTGCCTTATGATACTAACTTACTAAGAAGGTATTAAAGATAACATTTTGCTTTGCTTTTATTTTTTCACCTGTATCAGACTTTGACATTATAATGCTTCTAGCCAGTCTGCAGCAGTTGTGACGGCACGAATCATTAAAACCACTGATTTTTGCAAGTTATACCATGTGTAATTTACAGTTTACTTTATGAGAATACTTAATGTATGAAGTGATTTATACAAGTTATTTTTTTTGTCTTTATAGCATATATGTGAAGTAGATACTCAAATTATTTTTTAGATTTTTCCCCCTAGGATTCTTTCCCTCCAGTTATTCCTATCCCCACCTTTAAATAAATGTATGCAGATAATTGGCCTTTGATTTTTGCCTTAGAGAAGTGACATTTATTGCAGATGATGATGATGATGATGTTGATGATGATGATGATGATGATATCAATAATAATAAAAGTATTCTAAACCTTCCTGGCTTCAAAGACATAAATCCAATTAAAGATGTAACCTTTATGATTCATAGGCAGATATAACCATAACAGCCTGTTTTTGAGATAGAAACTGCAAGAAAAGAGAGGGGGAGATTTCCTCAGGAGGAGAAAAGTGCATCCTCCTAACTTTGGAGGAAAGTGTAATACAATAGGGAGTAATGAGCCATTGGTGATAGTTTTGTAAAACCAAAAGAAAAGTGTCTTGTGTTCTATTTTCTGGGCAGAGCCCTCAGTGAGGTGACGAGACTACACAGAGGCTAGAAGAGGACCTGTGCATTTCCTTCCAGGTGGAGCCTTTGGAAGGCAGCAGACTCCCAGAGACACAATGGTGGCTATGGTGCCTAGTACAGAGCCTGACAGAAGTGAATATCCTGATGATGGGCACAAGTAGCAGATATCTTCCCATGCCCCAAGTGTGGTTCTGAAGTAACAGAAGAAAATGTAAGATTGAAGAATCCAGTGGGCAGGAATAGGGAGTGATCAGCAGTAGCCTATTGGACTGATGGAAATAAGCAATGGGACAGTGTGTTTTTCAGCATGTGTCCTCAAAGACAAATGACTCTTCTTAAGCTTCGGTGGTTTAGAGGTTTAAAATAGAAATTAAGCCATATCTTATTTAAAAAAAAAAAGGAAAGGAAAGGAAAGGAAAGGAAAGGAAAGGAAAAAGAAAAGAATCACAGGAGATGGAATTCTATTTAGGGACCTAACACTGTCAGTGACTAAATAATTTTCCCAAGGTAGTACCAGTAATGGTGGTAGGGAAGGAAGAAGCATTCAGGCTTTCCCGCTTCAAACCAAAAATTTCCCTCTTACTTTCATCACCAATATATATTTACTTTAAAAAGTCACTTTTTAGTTCCCAAACCTATAACCCCATTCTACTCATGAGAAAAAATATGGAAAAAATATGAAATGAAGGTCATTCTACAAAACACCTAACCTATACTCCTCAAAGGTACAAACTTCCACTTATAAGATAAATAAGTACTAGAGGTGCAACGTACAGCATGGTGACTGTAACTAACACTGCTGTAGGATATGTAGGGAAATTGTTAAGAGAGGAAATCCTAAAGGTCCTCATCACAAGAAGCAGGTCTTTTCTTTTTATTGTATTGAGATAATGGATTTTGACTAAACCTGTTGTAGCAACCATTTCACAACATATGTCAATCAAATCATCATGCCATACACCTTAAATTTATACAGTGATGTCTGTCAATTATTCCTCAATAAAACTTGAAGAAAATTTTAAGAACAGTAAACAAACAAACCAACAAAAAAACAATAAAAGTCTGAAAAAGTGTCACAGCAAAGAGGAGCCCAAGGAAGCGTGATTGTTACATAGAACGTGGTATCCTGGCTGAGGTTCTGGTACAGAAGAAAAACTTTAGGCAAAAATTAAGAAATTTGAATCAAGTATGGATTTTCTTCCACAATCATGTATCAATATTGGTTCATTAATTATGACAAAGGTATCATGCTAAACAAAGTGTTAATAAAAGGGGGAGCTGGCTGTGGGGTTTATGGGAATGCTGTGCTATTCTTTAAACTTTTCTGTAAATATAAATCTATTCTAATATTAAAAGTTTATTTTAAAATAAGACAGGGGCACCTGCGTGGCCCAGTAAGCTAAGCATCTGACTCTTGGTTTCCACTCAGGTCATGATCTCATAGTTGGTGAGTGTGAGCCCCGTGTAGGGCTCTGTGCTGACAGTGCAAAGCCTGCTTGGGATTCTCTCTCTACCTCTATCTCTGCTTCTCACCCACTCATGCTCTTTTTCTCTCTCAAAATAAATAAGTGCACTAAATAAATAAATAAATAAATAAATAGAAAAAAAAAAGTTACTGAGTATGCCCATCCTGGAAACCAACATTTGTTTTAAAGACATCACATTCTGGCTTCTCTGTCAGAAATAATACTCCTCAGAATAATACTACATCCCTATTCAATTTTCCACTAATTCTTTTTTTTTTTTTTTACAAAAACTCTAGTTTGGCTTGATTCAATGTGCTTTCAATTTTTCATTTTTACTCTTGGTGTTTCTCTCACCTCATAAACCCAGACTATGCTAGTATAAGTATAGATAGATGAATAACTAGATCTGCAGATAGCAATAAATGACAGACACAATCACAGACACAGTAATGCACAGTTGTACTAATACACATGCAGATAAACACACACCAAACACCTTACTTCTCAGATTCAGAGAAGTGGGTGATTAAAAACCATGCAAGTGGATATTTGTTGCTATTTACTGCAAGGCTTTTGTAAGTTACTTTGTATTTTCTAAATTCGATTTTCTTATCTGAAGTGGGGAAAATAAAACCTATATGGCAGAGATAGCATTTAAATTAGTGACAGTATGCAAGCAGAAGATTTGACCCATAATAGGGGCTCCATTTTATTATGAGGTACTGAAAATCTAATGGCCACGTTCAATTTCATGGTTTCTGGTCAACTACAATGTTCAATCGTGTTCTTTAGTCATCCCCTCTTTCGGCCTTTCCAACTGCAGGTCTATTATTTTCCCTACTTGTGTAGTTCTTATATATGTGAATCATATATGTTTATGTGATGCATCGATGCCTGTGCCCTGAGAAGTAAACAGCTGCAGGCAGAAGATGAACAAGGATCTGAGAAACATGGGATCAACACAGTGTGTCGTTGACTTAGTGATGACAAAAACCAGGACCATGAGTATTTGCAATTTAGGGATCATAGGAACTTGGAGGCTCATTGCAAAATTTTCTACTGGGGAGAAGAGAGGTCAAGCTTAGACATATGTTCTTATTAACAAGAGTCATTTAAAGATGGCTTGGACTCTATCAGCCTGAAGACACTCAGAGCTTGTCCCTTGTGTGCACTTTCTTCATTTGTGAGAGGCTCCCTTCTGTGTGCCTCTAAATTCAGCTTTCTTGATTTGAGCAATGTGTCTCCTTAAACTGACTGCTCTTGAGCTCTGGCAAGTTTCTGTATGCCAGTAATATAATTCACAACATCTTTTTGTCTAGGTCTACTTCCCTTGGTATCATACTCCATTGGATAGTATGATTTTTTAAAAATGACTTCAAGTCAGCATTCCTAATGGGGATTCCCATGAGTTCTCTGGAGGTTCATGTACTTTGCCTGCTTTTCGAATGGGAATACGATTCCTTTATCGATTCCACTCCATGCCACAAGAGACTTTACTTTCTTAAGAATAAATCAGGAACTGATCTTCTGGGGGTCTCACAATAGGGTCATAGTCCTTACTCTTTTGGTGGTATTCCTGAAGCCCCTCTTACTGGGCACCCAGAGAGGCAGGAATTGCCCCCACCAACATACCCAGAGGGAAGATATGGAATAGAGCTCAAATCACACTTACTGTTCTCTAAAGACACGCTCTACACATTTTCCCTATCTCTTGACCCCCTTTCACCCCTCAGTAGATGTGGCAGTTCCTGAGTCAGCTATAGGTTTTCTACCTTGAAATTCTGTTGGTGGTCTAAAATCCCGTTTGTGATATAGCATCTTATGGAGTCTTGGTTCCTTAGCAGAAACTCCAAATTTCATATCTTCTTACATGTACCACATAGGTGATGGTGTAAACTGGAGGCTATTAAGGTACTTTCCTCAGTGGAACTTTATTATTATTCATCTACGTGGGAGAGAGACCTTAGGAATGTGAATCACAGTGCAATTAGTATTGGGTCTGTTATGGGTTAAATAGACTTCTGTGGAACACTGTGAAGGTTTCTCAAAATTTGTAGCAATACTTGTTTGGGAAAATGAGATCTAATCTCTAAACACAAAAATTGTCAACTACTATTCTGGAATAAACTTATTGTAAGTTAAGAGCTTGCTCAAATTGGTGATTGACTTGCTACACAAGCCCTCAATGACCTTCAGGAAGAAGCACATACTTTGAAGATGTCTGGCTAGAGCCATGGTACAGGTTGTGATCTGAGTACAAATTGTTGACCTTGAGGAAGCTGACAGTCCTACCCAAGTGCAACACACATTTAACAGTCTTGTCTATGTAGCCCTGCACTTCAGACAACTGAGAAAATGAGTCTTATATGACCTAAACAAAATCTTTACAAATCAAAACAAACTCTTTAGGTTTTTGAAGATATTTACTTAAAAATTTCAATTGAATTTATTCCAGCCATTCAGTGTGGCTTAGATAAATTTACTAAGTGAATTTGAACCCTTGTAATCTGTGATTTGAATATGGGTAGTTTTTATATTTCTTGGAATCTGCTGATAAATGCTTTTTGAATTTATTCATCTTGCCTATCATTATTATTAACAAAAGATAATATAAATTGTCCTGCAAAGGAAGACAGGTGCAATAATATTTTATGAATGGAATGCTTTCTTAAAGACTTCACATAATTTGAAACTCATATAATTCAAAATTATTTTTCTCATAGGAATAAACATAAAATAAAAATTGCATTGTTTCAAATTTGGCATCAAAATTGAGGAACCATGAATATTTTATACCACACTATTTCAAATTATCACAATCCAAATTTACATAAAATAATACCCCATTTTATTTATGTGAGCAATGACAAAGTTACAGGTAAGTGTCTTAAATGTATGTTTTTTTTTTATAGATATTAGTGATGGTAATCTCTGTATGGCTAATTCTAGATAAGAACAACAATGTTTCCTAGAGTCTAAGTATGCAAGGAATGATTATTAAATTAAGAATATACATCTTTCACCAAGTTAATCTGCTTTGTTTATAACCAGAGTGAATGGAAAACCTTTCTGATTTCAAAGTGTTGAGCTTAGACCTATGCCTCAGTGGTAAAGGGAACATCAAGTCTTGAGTTTCCTTCCGATGTTAATGATCACAAAATATCTCAGGGAGAACTGGGCATTGACTGGCAGCCAAGCACAGAAAGCTCAAAAAGAGTGCCTCAGTTCTATCGAAGTATGTGTTTTGTGGTCTGTTAATATTTTGCATTAAGCCAATTTTGAGCTATTAAAGTTTTTGTTTTCTTTTTTTCCTTTTATCTTTTTAAGTTTGCTAATCATCAGGAAGCACTCACTTTCATCTGGGATTTGTTTGCATTGATTGTGTTTCCTCAGGTCCTGGGCTCCATAACCAAGCTTTTAGAATTAGTGTGGGAGGTGGCTGTTATGCTAAGCTTCTAAAAAGTACTGACTCTACCCACCCTCAACCCAGACCTGGGTCATAGAATTAAAAATAGGGCAAAATGTCAGACAGCCGGGAAAATATTCAGATTGAAGATATGTGCTTCATATCTATAATATTCATTATGTTCAATTATGGTTATTTTTTGTTATGGGCCTTTTGAAGTGTTTTCTATGCATATTTGAGGTCCTTTTCTAAAGATCTGTCACATAACCCTTCTCTTTTTCATCATGGTTTAGAAGTCCCTATTCTACCAACCAAGATCTCACCAAGAAACATGGTACATTCAAAATAGTTCAACCGAAAACCATTTAATAGAAAGATCAGGATGAAGGGAACCAGCTAGAGATGTCTGAGGTGCTGGCCACATTTGAACAAAAGGAAGCTATTGCTAATCCTAGACCTGAAAGAAAGAAGGGAGGGGACATTATTATGTAAGTCCAGTGAGAGATGGAACCATGGACAACCACACATCCCAGACATCCAGTAGGGAAATAAATACCATGCCTCTTCCAATCCCTCATAGTTTGCCTATACCTCTGCCATTCACCCTCAATTGAAAGCCCAGCAAGACAATAATAAACAAGTAACAACAACAACAAACAAACAACAACAACA
Source organism: Prionailurus bengalensis (assembly GCF_016509475.1). Taxonomy (NCBI): domain Eukaryota; kingdom Metazoa; phylum Chordata; class Mammalia; order Carnivora; family Felidae; genus Prionailurus; species Prionailurus bengalensis. The sequence continues at coordinate 137,591,847 of NC_057345.1, read as the reverse complement.
ACAATAAAGCTGGCAATGCATTCTGTAGAAACTAGTTTCCCAGGTCACAGAGTGGGTCAGAGGGAGGCAGAGAAGGGATCTCCGGGGGGAAATGGGGAATCACCAGGTCATGTGCTCTCTCACTGACTCTAAATCAACTATTGCTTGTGAACCTCCTCCATCTGGCCCTCTCATCCTTCCATTTGCTTTTCATTTCCAAGCAAGATGTTTTAGTCTGGGCTGCTGTAACAATATACCACCAACTGGGTAGCTTATAAGCAATAGAAATGTATTTCTCACAGTCCCACAGGATGGGAAGTGTAAAATCAAGGCACCAGCGTGGTTGTGTTTGGTGAGAGCCTCTTCCTGGTTCATAGCTGGCACCTTTCCTTTGTGTCAGGGGGAAGGGGATTTCTGGGGTCTCTTTTTAAGAACAGTAATCCCATTGGCGAGGGCTCCATCCTCATGCCTCATGACGTAAGCAACTCACACAGGCACGACTCTTAATACCATCATCTTTTGAGGTTAGGATTTTAAATTATGAACTTTGAGATGCCACAAACATTCAGATCATAGTGCAAGGGAAGCCTATTCATTCGTTTTTTTATTTATTGAGTGCAACTAAGCCATAAGCGTATACTGGAACTGGGAATACAAAAACAAAACAGATCTAATCCTTCAACATTTGGAAAAAGTATCCTGACAAGGGTCTTGAAAAGGAAGTTTGAACGAGAGGCACATCAATACATCCACTGCTCCTTGCTGGTCTTGCTATTTCCACATCACCCGTCTCCAGCCAGTCATCTTTGCTAGCTCTCACCTTCTCTCAAGCCCCATGTCTCTTGGGACCCTGCCCTGCTGTCCACCAGAAAATGAAAATTCCATTCTCCCCCATCCCTGCCTCCCCACATTAGTTTGCTTCTGAAATATAACACTGCAACGTAAAGAAAATCAATTATAAGTAAACAGAGAGAAAATAGAAAATGAAGAGAAAAAGAAACATGTGCTTTTAACTCCCTGTCCCAAATTTTCCTGTCCCTGTCCCCAATTTTCCTAGAGAACCTACAGATATAAATATGCATGTAGACACAGGTAACTCATGGGAAAAAGCCCAGTGAAGATACCTCAGGGAACCCTGGTAGATATGAGAGAACACAGTTCACCTTTTGACTAATCACACTCAACATTTTTTGGAAAGTGCGGGGGAGCCACTGGCAGAAAAGTCTGCTTCTCACAACTCACTTGCAAGACCCTTATTTGGAACTTCCCAAATTCATCAGCCCTTGACTGACTGTAACCATATCTTAAGCTCCTGGAACTGGTCCCATTTCCACCACCAAAAACATGTTGGAAGAAAGGACAACAGTGCATTTAAATACCCCATCCTACTGCAGAGTAGGAAAAATTGCTATCGAACTCCAAAACATTTTGCCATAGACACATTGTTTACACAACACAGCTGCTGGAATGGCTCTGATGACAGGAACTTATTAAGGCCTTTGGGGGATGATGAGATTTGCTGAAATCATGATGTCTGTTTGCTGCTCTTGATTGATGCACTGTCACCCATCCTGGGCTTCAGGCATACTATGGCTTATACAAGTTTTGTAGACTGAACTGCAAGCCCAGCCCCACTATAAAACACATCAATCCCTTGTTTAAAAGCTTTCAGTGTTTCCTACAGCCTGAGAGATAAAATTCAAGCTTCCTAACAATAGATACAAGGTCTCTTGTGATCTGGATCCTATCTCCACCAATGTCCCTACTGGGAACACATTGTACCTTCTATAATTACCATAAGCTGTTTCTTTGGCCTTCCTACTTCTCTGCTTAGAATGCCTGATCTACCTTAAAAACTCCTGTTTCTCTTTCAGACTCCTCTCAGGCATTTCCTCCTCCTTGAAGCCTTCTTTGATTTCTTTCCCCTTCTCACCTACCTTGTCTTTATTGAGCTCCACTAACATTTCCTAGTTTCTCCTTTCAGTGCTGTGACCCCACTGCATGCCAGTTGAGTCCTGTTACCCTATAGGAGATCCTGCTCTGTTCTACAGGCCTCTATAGGCTGCATCATTCTGTTCTGTGTCATACCTTGGTTCCAACTTTAGTCCCACAAATCCATGACTTGCAGTAGAAATCCAAGTATATTTGGCTTTTCACAAGCTTAATAACTTCTCTGAGAAATAAGGGGCTCCAGAGAGGAACAGATTGTGTGACTCTATTTTTGCCTTTTTCAACATCATATTGTAGTATTCTGCTTCACCTTCCTCCACAGCTGACCTTCTACATTCCCTGCCCAGTTGTGGACGGACAGATACCAGAGGAAAAGGGTAGTTTATTCCACTGCTCTAACCTCTTTGGTAGGAAGCATCCCTGCCAGGTTGGCCTGCCTTTCTCCTCACCACAAGGATTCTGGCAAATAAAATTTTCTCCATCTGTGGAAGTTTTTGACTCCCTAAAAGACCACGAATTCCTTGAGAGTAAGAATTCTATCTAATGTATCTTTATATCTTCAATGTTGAGCATAATTCATAGAAGATAGTGGATCCCAATACTGAATAACAATTTTATTCAAGGAGAACATGATTTTTAAGTTCTAAATAACCACTTTAAAATGGAATTTTGGATTTTATCTCTTTGGCTGTTAGGGATTGCTGTTTTCTGGTAGGGCAGATAATTATTGACTTTAATGTGGGTCTTCAAGAATCTGCCAGTCACAACTATATTTTTCCCAGATATCCTCTAGTTCAGATCTCTTTAATAAGAATCTTGAAATTAGCTGTAGTTAATAGAACTTCTGATTAAGGGCATATGAAAGAGGTAAAGATTGTTTACTCTCAGTGGTTTGTTACAAATTTTTTTCTTTTTGTTTTTCTTCAGCTTTTTCATTCCTGCCTTTCTCGTGGGTACCCTTGAGTTTTTTAAACTCCAATCTAAAGAATTTCAGCAAAATAGTATATTGGAAATGAACTCCTTTACTTGCCTTAAATAATGTTAGTAAGTATTGCAAGTATGATACTCTGGTAAAATTTCCTCTGTGTGTGTGTGTGTGTGTGTGTGTGTGTGTGTGTGTGTGTAATGTGGTATTCCTACACCACCAAGCAATTCTTTGACACCAACTTAGTGCCCTAAAATTCACCTGAATTCTGATACTACATACCCAAAGACAGCATCAGATTCCATAGATTAAGTACTCAGCTCATAAGATCGCCCTGTATTTCAGATGCCAATTGCAAACCCAGGTTAATACCTGTGCCTCTGACCAACTGGCTATAGATCAGAGGTTCCCATCATCTCCCACCTTGAATTTGATTAATTTGCTAGAATGGCTCATAGGACTCAGGAAATGACTCACTAGATTATTGGTGTATTACAAAGGATATTAAAAGATACAAATCAACAGCCATATGAAGACATATAGAACAAGGCCCCAAACAAAGGAGCTTTTGTCCTTATGGAGTTCAGGGGTAGCACAGTGACACATGGAATTTCCATTTCCACCACCTGGAAGCTCTCATCCAGATCTCATCCTTTTTATGGAGGCCTCATTACAGAGATATGGTTGATCAAATCATTGGCCATTGGCAGCTGATTCAACTTCCAGGGCCTGTCCTCTCCTTGGAGGTCAGTGGGATGGGAATGAAAGTTCAACATTCTAATCACATGATTGGTTATGCTGCAACCAAAGTCCATCCTTAGGTGCAAAAATCACCTCATTAACATAACAAAAGACACTTTTGCTGTTATCACTTAGGGAATTCCAAGGGCTTAAGGAGTTTTGTACCATCACGATACACAAATCCATATATACACATCTTATTATAAATCATGATATCACAATAAGTATCTATTAGCTTACAGGTGCCTTAAAGATGAGGAAAATAAGACTATGCCAAGGTATGTTGTCAGATGGATGTGATGGAATTTTGGAGTGGTGGGGGTCTGGAGTCGATGGCCAAGAAAGAATTCTTGAAATGTCTTTGGTGTTAAAAAAAAAAAGTAACTTTATTAAAGCACTGGGAAGAACTCATGGGCAGAGAGAGCTGCACTGGGGTTGTGAAGAGTGACTGATTATATACTATGGAGCTGGAGGGAGATAAACTCAAGAGGAAGTTTCTAAAGGGATTTTCATACGCTAAAGAAAACTCATAAGCTACCAGAGTCCTTGCTATTGTAAAGCTAAGGTTGTTTTCCCTCTGGTAAGGCATTAAGACTATAGGGGTTTATACTCTGTATTTGCCTCAGGTATCTGTCCATGGGCTGCACATTATAAGGACATTTAATTTTAACTGCCATTTCCTTCTTGCCTTTGTTCCCCCCATCACTATGGAGAGGAGGGTGATGTTGGGGCTCCAGGAACCTGAGTCTATAGGTTTCTATAGGTTGCCTTTGTCTTGTAATTTACTAAGATATTTATAAACTGATGGAGACTCATATCTAGCATGACTGTGATCTCTATCAGTTAACTGTTTTCTTTCTGCAGTTCTTAGTAGCCTAGAAGTGCCTGAGGAATGTCACATATATCCCACCGAGGATGGGGATGTGTTGTTAGCTTGTGCATTGCCCTCGGCTTGCCTTGTGCTCCCTCATCAGATGTACAATTTAATGAAGTTTTGGGGTGATGGTGGTGGGTTCAGAGCAGAGAGCCAAGAAAAATTCTTGAAGATGTCTTTGGTGCAAAAAAGGTGATTTTATTAAAGCAAGGGGACAGGACCCATGGTCAGGAATAGCTGCACTAGGGTTGTAATGCATACTGATTAAATACCCTCCAGTTGGGAGGGGGTTAGGGATGGAGTGAGTCTCTAAGGTATTTTGGAAGCAAGGTTTCCACTTTTAGGGCCTAGGTATTGTAGGGAAAACAAGCCATTTATTACCATTTAGTAAAACCTCAGTCATGAGGTCCTTCAGATGTATATCAGGGGGCCATAAGTTTGGAGTATGATTGCCAGAATACATCTCGGGGGAGTTGAGATAAAGGAAGTTTCCAAAGGAATATTTATATGAGAAAGTAGACTTACAGGATCCTGGAGGGTCAGGATAATGTTAAGCCAAGGTTCCTTTTTGCTCTAGTAAAATGTCGTCATTGAGGCAGCTGAGCTCCTAGAAGGAGGTCACTCTGCTGGTTTCAAAGACTTGTCAATGGGCTGTAGGCAGTAAGGGAATTTTAATTTTTCATTTGCCTTTGTTTCCCACGTCACCATGGCAAGCACTTAAACCCCTTTCCTTTGTTCTTGGGTAGCCAGGAGTGTCTGATATATCACACATATATCACCTGGTGGAGGAGGGTGCTGTTAGCCTGTACTTTGGCCCTAGCTTGCCCCACACTCCCTCATCACAATTTATGAGTGAATTTATGAGTAATCAATTTTATGCCCAAAAAGTAAATCAGTAAATCTATTCTTTTTTTTTTTTTTTGGACTTGGATGGTGGACGAAGGAGGAGTGTGCATTTGGGAGTCATAATAGGATTTAATTTATTAATGAGTATGGATGGTAAAAGTTTTATTCAACATTAGCTTGTTCATGTTGTTATTCTCAGTGTTCCATAAAGAAAAAAAATATTGCTACCATGTAGCGAATTCATTTTATGTGCCAAATGCCTGCATAAACTTATTTCCTTATATGCTATGTCCATGAAATCTCAGCGAAAATGTGAAGATGTTTCAGATACAGAAGCATATTTTTTTGTCTAATGTCATAGCTTATAAAGGTCAAAAAGGGTGTTGAGTCCCAAGAAGTAAACCATATGCAAAAAATCCAGGAGAGATTTTGTTGGGGAAGAAGAACTCCCTCTGCCCTTCAAGGTCCTTCTAGCTGGACTTAGAATCAAATTGACATGAGACAGATTAACAGGAGAAAATCAAATTTAATAGTGTATGTATGAGGAATCCACACAGCCAAGGAAATTCCAAAGACAGTCAGGCCACATGATACTTCTCTGAGCTGAGAAGAAGGGTAGCATTGGTCTGCGGACACAATGGGAAGAAAGATCATTAGCAAGAAGATGAAAGGAAATGTTTGGAAAACAAAGGTTGCCATATTCTGCAGATTAGTTTCTTAGGTAAAGAGGAATCTCTGTGAATAGTTCTCTTCTCTTGGGGGTGGAGCTGAGGGAGAGGTAAAGAGATTGTTTTCTGAATCTGATGGGTTTAGATCACTTTTAACTGAAAATAACGTTCCAGCCAAAGTGGCCCATCTTAGGGGGGTCTGCCCTTGGCCCCTATAATTTCTTCTAAATTGTTATGTCTTAAATCACAAAGCACTTCATTCTAAACTTCCTAGGGCTTGATACTCACTAGCAATCATAGCAGCTTCCTAGTACATTATTCTATTCTGAACTGAATATTTATACAACTAATTCTTGATAAATACCTCAAGAAATCTCTCCTTATTTTTTGTTTGACTTTATATTAAATTATTTATTTTTCAGGTCCAAAATAAATGCTAGAATTTATCCTTCAGAAATGAATCCAGTATGGCTCACCCATAGTTGGTGGGTTTCATGGATTTACTTGGTAATCCAGTAATTGGATTTATTGCTCTTCATTTGATTTAAAATAAAGTGAAATTAACTGTTTATTCACTATTCCTGGTCAGATCATCTAAACTTGGGAGAAGCCTACATCTTAATAAAATGGCTCTGATGACCTTTCAAAGTATTGAGAGGTAGAAGGACTTGAGCCCCACATCGGCACGGCTTTCCGAGCACTTTATTGTCATGGAGGAGCTCTGCCAAGAAAATTAAAAACAAATACTTTCTTCTCAAAGTGCCAAATATTTCTCCATTATGAAATTTCCATGAAATTCCATGGAAAGTCTCTCCTGTAAAATGAGACTCCATACTTGTGCACAGCTGCAAGGCCTGGCAACTTCCCTAGCCCTGGGAAGCTAATAAAGCAAACAACAACTATCCTGGCTGTCGAAACCATGAACGAGTTCTGGAAATGCCAGCGTATACTGCTGCTCTCACCACAGAACACGAAGAGCACACCGATTTTATTACCTGTGTAGTCTCAACGAGCAGGATGCTACCAAAAGGACAATTAGACAGTGGTTTATTACAAGTGTGTCACTTGCCCATGTAGAAGGAATCTGTTTTATTTTCCTTTGTGATAAGCCTTGAGTCTTTCAGCAAGGATGACTAAGTCATGAAGAAAATGAAGAAATCCGTATTGTGTGCTTAAACATGCTAGGATTCAGTCAGCCAAGATGGGCATAAGTGTTTTCCAAGTGTCTTCCTTCCTTTCCCTTCCTAGGAGAGCAATATGCCATCCTCTGAACTAAAAGTGCCCCTGACCTACACTGAAAATTAAAGATGAATGTTCTGCATATCAACTGCAATACAAATCATCTGTTATCCTCTTGAGTTTGCAGAGAAGATAACTCTTACTTCATTTGCGATAGGGCGGTGTATCTTTTTGGCATCTTTCACAGTACTGTGCTGTTCTGGACTCTGTCCAGAGTCAACAGCTGAGCAGCATGATGTAGCCTATGATTCAAAGGCCCAGGGCAGAAGGGAAATAATTCCCCAGTGCCACTTTGTATTATCTTGCTTTTTACATAAATAAATCAACATCCTCTGAAAGATATTTGACCGTGTAGGTAGTAAATTTAAGAAGTTTGCTTCATGTGAAGATGAAACAAGTGATATTACGCCCTTAAAAATTGGTCACTGTTGAGAGAAGAACCACATGTGTCAGAAATTATTTTTAAGATATGCATTTGGGGGGAAAATCACTGTTATCAGAATGTCAGGTTCTCTGACAATGGATTTTTCCCGCAAACATTTTTTTTGATTACCCTAAAAATATAACTGCCTTAGAGAGAAGATTTTTTTTAAAAATTACATTTTGCTAAGTTTTGTATATTTCATTCACAGACCTTAGCAAATAAGTTTTAAGATGTATTTAATTTAAGTAACTTTTTAATGCATTTAAAATGAACATTAACCTGTAACATACAAACCTACGGCAGACTGGTTTTCCAGCTGTGCGTTGAAAAATCCATATTGGATTAGACAAGGTAAATATAACCCAGTTCATGATTCTTAAATAAACCTGACATTTAATGTTGGAAACATATAGGATCTGTTGCTACTACTTAGTCTACAAAGAGAAAAAATGAGTTGTTGGGTCCACTTTTTTTTAAATTAAGAGGTACCATAAAACTTTTGGCATTCTGAGGACTCTACCTGATTTGGAAAGGGCTGCAGAATCTGAAAAGGGATAGAAATCTCACTTTTATGGTAAATTGTGCTCAACAGGTTTCAGAGCAGTGTTTCTCAACATTGACCCTATTGTAGTCTCTTCTTATTCGTGGGGCATATATTCTATTACCCCTAGTGGATGCTTTAAACTATGGATAGCATTAAACCTTATTTATACATTCATACTTGTGATAAAGTTTAATTTTTAACTTAAAATTAGGCATGGTAAGGGGTTAATAACAATAACTAATAATAAAATAGAACAACTATCACAATACGCCGTAATAAAAGTTATGTGAATGTGGTTGCTCTCTCTCAAAATATCGTATGGTACTGTACTCACTCTTCTTCTTGTGATGATGTGAGATGATAAAATGCCTAGGTGATGAGGTGAAGTAAGGTGAATGATGTAGTCCTGTGACGTAGTGTTAGGATACTGTTGACATTCTAACAATATATCAGAAAAAGGATCCTTTGCTTCTGAGGTTTGGCCACAGGAAACTGAAGCCACGGAAAGCAAAACAGTGAAGAATCAGGGGCTACTGTGTTAACATCTTGGGGCACATCATGTGTTATTGGGGGCTTATCCTGTATTTCGTGAATGCTTAGAAACTTCCCTTGACTCTACTCACTAGGTGCCAGTAGCACCCTCCCAGTTGTAATTACCAAATATATCTCCAGAGATTGCCATATGTCTTGGGAGGGAGAGGCAAATCATTCCTAGCACAGGGCCACTGCTCTAGGGTAAGAAAAATGGGGCATGTTATCCATTTGAGGAGAGCACATTTCCATCCTCGCATGGAAGGATCTCTGACAGGTTGACACTGCTGACTTCCTGTGACTCCTCTTCATCTCCCTTTATGTTGCAGAGTGAGTCCAGTAAGATTCAATACTTTTCTCTGATCCCCCTTTTTTCTACTAGCTAATTTTATTGATGACCATGGCTGCTATTGACTAATACCGCTTTTCCTCTAGTTCAGACTTTTCTAAGTTCCAGATTTCCACTTATCTTCTGGAAACTATGCATTGATACTTGAAACTGATGGAATCCACCTACTTAAAAATGACCTTATTTCTCCAAACCTCCTCATACTTCCTATTCTGTTAACTATCATTATTCTTACCAGAATCCGGGTGTTGTTGGTTTTAAAATAGGGGGTTGTCTCTTCATTATAATCAACATATAATCATTTGTCCATAAACTCACTTATGCATACTGTCCCATCATTTCTACCTTGAAAAAACTTCTTATTCTTGTATCCTCTTTCAGTGACCTCTGGATCTATTCTACTCCAGACTTTCATCTCTACTTGACTTATGTTTAACAATATTTACCATTGCCTGACAGTCATTTCCTGTCTCTCCCCTCTCTACATGCTTCTGTAAGAGGATGCTTCCTAAAGCATAATTTTGATTGTCATTTTCCTTCTCAAAACCAATTTTAATGATTTCTTTTTCTTTAGAAGGTTAAGATCTCCATGTTAAAACCTCCATAATCCAATTCAAACCTTCTAGTTATCTTTTTGGTATTTCCTCTCTACTTAGAATTTCAGACCACTGAGTCTGAAGATACGTTTGTTTCTCACTTTGCTACTTTTCTTTAAGCTCTTTTCTTTAGCACTAATATTCTTTTTTCTCTCTGCCAAAACAGTCCTACCTAAGCTTCAGGAGTTAAGTCAAGATAAAACTTCTTCCAGATTCCCAGATATAGTTAATCTTCCTCTTACCCATTCTCACCTAAATTCAACACTTAATATTACACCAGTTCATGTACATGCTTTTCCCTTTATTAAGCAGTGAGTTCTTTGTATTTCCTAAATTATGCAGCACAATGTGTTCTTCTTGATAATTAATGTTTGTTGAAGAAGTATGTACCATATCAGGAAAGCTGGGCTTGCTTGGGACCTAGCTTCATGAACAGTGAGAATCTGATATTACATATGAAGAATTGTTCATTGTCAAATCTCGTCTAAAAATCCTAAACTCTCAATGGCAGATTATATTTCTGAAAAATGGCCACAACACTATTTCCAACCCCACATGTTCTTTCTAAAACCTTGCCACTCTCTGTGAGAAAACAGTATCTGTTTCCCATCCTCTTGAAATTAAGCAGGACTTTGTGATTGTCCTAACAAATAGAATGCAGCTCAAAGATGCTGTGTGGCTTTCACACAGTAAAAGAGTACAGAGCTCAGCAATTACTGGAAATGATGAAAGGAAAGCTAACAAGACCACTACTCCAAAAGAAATCAGCCAGGAAAGGATTGTGATTTGGCCCCTAAGAGGTGCCTGTATGGAAGGCAAATGAGTCCCCCAACCACACCGGCCAGCATTGAACTCCAATCAGTTATGTGAGTGAATGAGTAAACCTTCAGATGATTCTCCCAGCACCCAGTTTTCTAATTTTCCTGCTAAGGAACCAGATAACATGGAACAGAGAGGCAAGCCATCCTATTCTGCCTGTGCAAATTCTCAACCATGAGTATAAGTGATTGTCTTAGAATTTGGGGTAGTCTAAGTAAATACAGTAAGAAATAAAATCATATTCTTTTCCATCTTCTACTCATATGTAAGAGATGAGGCTGTTTCACAGAGAAACTTTCTTCCTTTGTATTTTGTATTATGTAAGTTTCTTACTATGTATTGAGGTGGGCGAGAGGAACAGAATAACTGAGACAGACTGATGGGAGCAAGGATAAGAGGGAAGAATATATGTGAATTATGGCAGCAGTTTCAACAAAAATCTACTTAATAGTTTGAGTATGCTAATACCAGTCTTGTTTGTGCTATAAAAACTTAAGCTTCTGTCAACTTCTGGGAGAAAGACTAGGTAAAGTGAAGATATTTTGTAAATGTAGAACACCAAATGCAAGCCGTTAAGTACAGGCATAAATCCCAAAGGAAATATTTTCATGTAGATAATACAGTGGTTCTTGTTACTGTACAATTTGAGAATTAGTGTTTTTGTGGCACTGCCTGTTGTACATATCACTAGAAGATGTTTCCTCTGAAGAAACATTGGTGTTTTGCAGGTGTATCAAAGAATTCTTCTAGCCCAGTTTCTACCATCTGACTGTGTATTATAAGGCTACAGGGGGCCAAATCACAATCCTTTCCTGGCTGATTTCTTTTGGAGTAGTGGCCCTGTTAGCTTTCCTTTCATCATTTCTGGTAATTGCTGAGCTCTGTACTCTTTTACTGTTGATGTTGCTTGCAGTCAACAGACATCCGGTAGGACTTTTGGTATCCTTTACTGAATTATAATTGAAACACTACTTTTAAAATGGGGTAACTGCAACAATTGTGAAATAGCTAATTTTATAATTAATTTTTTAATGGACTTAGGAAAATGATGGTATCCACACAATTTCAGATATGAAAACATACTTGAAATGAGTCAAAGATGCATTTTTTTGTATCTCTAAATTGCAATGATTGATCACAAAACAAAACAAATACTCATAGCCCAATGAATTAGGTATTAGTATGCATACATGGCGGTGGGGTTGGGGAGCGAAATCTTCTTTTATTTATATGTTTTTCTAGATGTGGAACTATTTTTAGTATGTTTTGCTTTACCAAATTCTATTTAAAATTTTTAAGTTAAATTAATACTTAAGAGATGAAATGATTGAATTATTTACAAAATTATGAATCACACCTCAATTATATATATATATATGTATATATAAAATTCTTGACATAAATTTGTGTGTACTCTTTGTGAGTATAAACACCACACACACACACACACATAGACACACACACAAACATTATAATTGTGTCAAGTTTTCTAAAGGAAGGACATACCACCATTTAACTAGCATATTTTCTGCTTTGTTTTGCAATGAATATAATCCAACTCCTATCTAATAATTATCTTCCATGAAATGACCATTTTTCTCCAGAAATGGTCTTTGAATCGAATGTTCTAGCTGAGGGGCTCACTGTTGTAACAGTTCCCGCAGCCATCAGTACATTAGCTCCAACTGCTGCTGTATCCATTGCCATTTACGGTTCTCCCAGGAGAATTTAGATGAAAAAAGGAAACTGTTAGTGCTAAGTGTGTGCCAGGTTTGAATATACTCTCTAAACACATTCTAGCTGAGCCTAGAATGAGAATATTTTCTCTTATTTTCAGTGGGCAAAATACTATGTTATAGAGTACAAAATTTTAACACATTACAATAAAAACAGCAGTTTGGTAAAAATGCACACTCTTATGAGGACAGAAAAGATTTCATTTGGAACACTAGTTTTGAAACTAAACTCTTGCTTCCCTAACTTTAAATATTGGGAACACAAGGAGGCAGAAATCAAATTTAGTTGCTGAGTTTTTTTCAGATTGGTTTTCCATGACACCAGGTAACAAACATACATGTAATTTCAAACAAGGAGTTTTGGGTCAATCAAAAATGAAGATTTTTATAAAATTCAATTTTACCTTAACATTGCCTTTCTTATGGTGAAGCTATAGATATGAATTCATTTGTACACACACACACAACACGCGCGCGCGCACACACACACACACACATACACGTCTTTGTCTATTGTGACCTTTAAATGTTTTATTGGAGCACACTTCAGTTTTGCTTAAATTTATATTCAAAGTCACAAGGAGGGTTTCATGCAAATCCTAAACCAAGAAGACTGGGAGTCATGCAAGTCTTTGGAAATTAAACCCTTTATCTTCCAAATGTGGTGTTATTGCTTTAGAATGAGAGAGTTAAAGGCTGAAACCTGCTGCTAAATGATCCTGCTCAATATGTTTGTAGGTGCAGCTCAAAGAGAATCCAAGGGATTCCTCCTTGTTTTCGTGTGAGTAGGTGATGCTTCACAGTCTCTATGGGGACATCTGACACATTTCACAGAGAGAGGACAGTGCACTGTTAGCTTGAGTACAACTGAGAAAGGTATGATTTGAGAGTGGAATCAGAATAGCTAAAGAAATATAAAACTTAAAAAAATAAAAGTAGAATAAAGCAAGAAACTGAGTAAAGATTCTGGGGAAAGATTGAAACTAAATGTAAGCCATCCTAATAATACCCAGCAAAACCGCAGCCTCCTGGAATTTTAAATCAGAAATATTATACCAGAATAAACCCAAATATAAATGACTTAAATAACAATTCCAGAATCCCACAAAACAATCCATTCACGCTTCCATTTATCCACTTGTTAGTGTAATTGGTAAACCAAATACAATATTGTGGCCCTCTGACCATCTGAGACACCAGAAGTCAGACTCTTTTCTAAATCACAAAGGTACTATTAAAAGCGATATTGAAAAATTTAATGAGATGGGATAATGCAAAGAGCCAGTCTTGGTAAATGATTAAGTGACTGCTATGTTTTTATTGGGTTTAGTGCTTCTGGTATATATATTATTATGGTGGTGTGTAAAAGTGATATGAGAGGAATTGTTTTCTCTGAGGCAATTTTACCCTTTTACTTCTGAACAAAAAGAAAAATCCTACCTTGTCTTACAACTCTTACCAATCCCTCATACATTTTTCCTTTGTTTTTTACTTTTCTTTCTTGCTTCTCAGAGTTCCAAACTTAAGAGATTTAATGAGTGAATGTTCATAGCTAGGAAGTACAATTACATTTGAGGGTTTATTGAAGGGTGGTATTGAATCATTGCAATGAATTTCACTTCTTAACATCACCCAAGGATTGGGTACAGAACTACAGTCTACAGAACTACAGAACTACAGTGGTAGACTGACAGTCCTGATAATCTGAATACTTTACCCTGATAATCTGAATAAAATACCCAGCCACACCCTTTGCATTTCCTCCGAAAGGAATTAGGGTCTATTTGCCTACTCCTTGAATCTGGGCATAGACATGTGACTTGCTTTTGTTGGGTAGGAAGAATTTATTCTACCCTTCAAGTTCCTTCTAGCTAGACTAAGAATCAAATTGACATGAGACAGATTAACAGGAGAAAATCAAATGTGATAGTGTAACTACAAGGAATCCACACAGATAGGGAAATTCTAAAGACAGGCAACATGAAGCTTTTATGAGCTGAGGAGAGGAGTAGGGGCCTGGAGATACAAAGGGAAGGAAGACCACTAGCAAGAAGGTGAAAGGAGATGCTAGGAAAACAAAGGTTGCCCTGTTGTGTAGATAAATTTCTCAGGTAAGGAGGAAAATCTATTAATATCTCTCTTCTTAATAACAGAAGGCAGTTGAAGGAGAAGTAAAGAGTTTTTCCAGAATATGCTAGGTTTTGATTGCTTTTGACTCAAAATAATGTTCATGACAAAGTGACCCATCTTGGGATGGCCTGTCCTTGGCCCCTATACTTTGGTCAAAAGGATGTTAGCAGGCTTTATATAAGCAAAGTCCTAAAAAACTCCTTGTAAATTTCTACTTACTCCCCTGAAAGTCTACTACAGGAGATGTGGAGGATGAGAGACCAGGCAGAGTTTAATTATCTATTCCAACATCCTTCTAGATCTATCAGCCCCTAGACTACTAAACAGCTGACCACAGACACCATGAGGAACTCAGCAGAGCCCAGCAGATCCCTGCCTAGATGAACAAATCCCCAGCCTACCTAGAGACATGTAAGAAACAACAAATGGTTGTTGTATTAAGCCACTAAAGTTTTGAGATGTTTGTTAGGCAGCAATAGCTAACTTTTACAATATTTCAGAGATTTACACTCTGCATATTTGAGAGCAGTATCTTATGGTACTTGAATGAGGAATTGGTTTGACTTATAGAACTTTAAGGACATTAACATATTTTTCATTCCCACATCTTATAATGTAATATTAAAATCAACATTTTTTAAAGTTAGAAAACTGTGAAACAGAAAGGTTAAGAACTTTGCCTAATATCACATATTAGGTAGGCCTGGCTTTTAACCCGGGTAGTTTGACCCCAGTGCATGGGAATTTAGCTACTAAGCCATATTAAATAAGACTACCTCCATTTTGGTAGAGTATTAGATTTTTTCAGGCATGAGCTAAGACAATTGCTTTTTTTATTTGTCAGAATTTTCTTCAATATGATGATTTTTCTATTCATTTTAATATTTTTATATAAGCCATTGAGATAATCCATGCATTGTTAGGATTGATAGGATCTATAAATTGGCCAACAAATGGATAATATCATTTGGAAAAATTTGCCAGAGCTTCAAATGAATATAGTCTATCTTCCTTCTCTGGAATCCTGTAAGTATGAATGTTTACTAATATATCAAAAATATAAAGGTTCAGTGATTTTTAAGAATAATTACCTAATCTAATCAGTATTGTTTCCCTCTGCTATTGACTTCTGTTTAATAGCTTTTGAGAACAAAGTTTAAGAAAGTGTCCTATCATCCACTAGGAAAGAATTCTTCTGTTGACAGAACCCATTGCCCATACAACAGTGAGTCTAGAGAAACACCCATTTGGGAATCAAACAGGAAATCCTAACACCTGACTGATTCCACCTGTTCACCCTGACTCATTCCAGGCACAGCTGAGGTGATTAACAGGGTATCATGTCCACTTCCTGTGTGGGGGTCTATTTCATAGCCCCAGGGATTTCTCCCTTCCTAGATGATTATTTCCCAATGTTTTAGGGAATATATTTATTTAAGCCTGTGTCATCACCAGGAAAGAGTAAGAAATTATCAAAAATAAAATGGAAAGTAAAGAAAATACTAAAAATAATTGGAGGTGGAGAGAAGACATAATCTGTATTTTAAAATACAAAATGAATGATTCTATACTTTGAGAAGTGACCAGTAACATATGTGGAGCTGAGTCAGACCTTCAGAGTCAAATGACAGTTGATCATTCCCTCCTCCTCACCGCAGTGTGGAATATGAGAGCAAAGGGACCTTCATTGTATTTAAAGAGCAATAAATATAGACCAAATAAAAAGAAATATTTTCTCACACAGCATATAGTTAACCTGCAGAATTTCTGGCTCAGGGGGTGATTTAATTAAATAATCTACACAGATAGAATTAGATCATTTTATGGCCACTAATAACATTTTCAGTGCTACAAAGTGAATATGATAAAGGTAAATCAACTCCCATCTTTCAGGAATAAATTCATAGCCCATAGAAGATAGGAGGAATTTCATTTCCAATTGCAAATAACATTGGACCACCCAGTAAACTCCAGTGACTTCCTTATGAGTAGCAAGAGAGAAATTTGGAATAACCTTTCCTTCAATTATGAAAAACTGACCCCAACTCAAACACCAATGCCAAAAAACATTAATGGTTGAATCCATATTGGCAAAATTTTGGGATAACTATTTTCTGTATTTTATTTTCTCCCCAAGTAATGGTTTATAGCAACAAAATCTATGAAAGTGAGGAAAAGTAATTAGAGAAGTTAAAGATATGCAAATGGTTTTAATAACACAATCAAAACAAACAAACACACCCAAAACGATAGTAACAGTAGAGTTTCAAAATTTACTGCCACTAAAGATTTGGTATATTTACGGGGCGCCTGGGTGGCGCAGTCGGTTAAGCGTCCGACTTCGGCCAGGTCACGATCTCGCGGTCCGTGAGTTCGAGACCCGTGTCAGGCTCAGGGCTGATGGCTCAGAGCCTGGAGCCTGTTTCTGATCCTGTGTCTCCCTCTCTCTCTGCCCCTCCCCCGTTCATGCTCTGTCTCTCTCTGTCCCAAAAATAAATAAACGTTGAAAAAAAAATTTAAAAAAAAATTAAAAAAAAAAAAAAAAAGATTTGGTATATTTCCTGACAGGCAACTCTGGCAACTAAACTATAAGGAGACTGTTTTCTAAGAGAAAAATTTGAGGATACTAAATGTATTAGTATGATCATGCTGCCATGACAAAATATCATAGACTGGGTGGTTTAATCAACAGAAGTTTATTTTCTCACACATCTGGAGCCTCGGAATTTGAGATCAGGGTGCTAGAACATTCAGGCTCTGGTGAGAGCTCTTTACCTGGTTTGCAGACTGCCATTGTGTCCTCATAGAATGTGTCCTCATGTAATTGTGTCCTCATATACAGAAGAGAAAGGAGAGCAAACTGTCTGATATCTCTTCTTAGGAGGGTACTAATCCTACCCCATAAAGAGGGCCCCTCCCTCATGACCTCATCTCAACCTAATTACCTCCTAAACACCCCATCTCCAAATACCATCACACTGAGGGTTAGGGCTTCAACATATGAAATTTGGTGGACACAGTTCAGTTCATAGCACAAAATATTTCCTAAATGCCCAATTTAGTCAATAATTTTACAAACGTTCATAACAACTTGCATATATTGAACTCCTACTACTTATCGAGCAATATTCCAAGCATTGGAGGCACAAAAGTGAAGAAGAAGATCCTTCATCTTAAACTGTGATCTCAGTTCAGTCTGGGTAGCCCTATACAAATAAATGATCCTAATGCAACATTTTAAATAACATAAAGAGAGGGGTGCCTGGGTGACTCAGTCAGTTAAATGACCGACTTCACTCAGGTCATTATCTCTCCATTCATGAGTTCAAGCCCCACATTGGGTCCTGTGCTGATAGCTCAGAGCCTGGTGCCTGCTTCAGATTCTGTGTCTCCCTCCCTCCTTGCCTCTCCCCTGCACACACTCCATCTCCCTCTCCCTCCCTCTCTCTCTCTCTCTCTCTCTCTCTCTCTCTCTCTCTCTCAAAAATAAATACACATTAAAAATTCTAAAAAAAATAATAAAATAAATAAATAACACAGAGAGTATACCCAATGCTTCAGGATCACAGAAGAGAAAGAGCATAGTTGGGAACCTAACATTTGGGCTTAAAGTTCAAGTAAAGGCTTGTCAAGCAGACATGGGTATTCCAAACAGAGATGCAGTTAAGTGCAATTCCATACCCTGGCAAGGGGAGAGTATATGCCACATTCTAGAAATGACCAGTAAGAAAATGCAGCTGAATCACACGATGAGTGAGAGGGATCTGATAATATTTATCTGAAAAAGTAGTCTGAGGTAAAATGTGAGACCAATTGCTTTCCACAGAACATTATAAAGTTGCATTTCTAAACTGGAGGATCTGTAATAGAAAAGTACTGTGTTAGTAAAAGAGAAAATCTGCCCAACAACAGTTCTCACATTTTCTACAAGTACTAAGAAGTGGCTTGCAAAGTGACAGGTCGGTAATGTTCCCTTCTCCTGAATTTTGGAACAGCATTGATAATGGGAAAATCTGGAGCAACTCTACAATTTCAGGGCAACTGTACAGGAAAGCTAGATATGTGATGGAGACATGGCTACCAGCTCCTGGGCAGATGGATTACAGTTCTTCGCACTATTGTTGCAAATAAATAAAGTTGGAAATACATCATACTAGGAGGGGAGTGGACCATATTGAATCAAAGTGAACTGACGTGGACGATGGCAAGTTCTTTGTGATTCGTTTTTATACCCTATTCACACTGCCAATACATAAGCCTTTTTGCCAGATCTTAGATGTAGACACTTGCCAAAACACGTTCATGGCAGAATATTTGTGGTTGTTTAGAGGCTCGTTATAAGGTACCAACAGAATAAAGGAAAATATGTGAAGGTATTAAATAGTTCAAGTGACTAGATCAACATTAATTAAAATTATAAGTCTCCAAAAAATATCAAGTATTGGGGTTTGTATTATAGATGTGGTTTGAGTCATAAAAATATTTATTATCATTTTTATTGATTATACAGGCAGCAGTTTTTCTCTGTAACCTTGACTTTAGTTGTTATAAACACTTAACATAATTTCAAAATAAATTATCTTTTACATGTTTTTCTCCATATAGAGCATAAAACTAAAATTAGGTGAAACTGAGGTATTCCCATTCTTTTTTTTTATTATTTTAATGTTTATTTTTGAGAGAGAGAGAGAAAGAGACCGAGAGTGAGTGGGGAGGGGCAGAGAGAGAGGGAGACACAGAATCTGAAGCAGGCTCCAGGCTCTGAGCTGTCAGCACAGAGCCCGATGCAGGGCTCAAACCCACGTACCGAAAGATCATGACCTGAGCTGAAGTTAGTTCCTCAACCAACTGAGCCACCGGAGTCCCTACTCCCATTTTTTAATTGTGTCACATTTGTATCAGTGAAGACTATGGGCTTTGCTGTTTTAAAGAAATAACAATTTTTAAATGATGAGAAAATCATAATGAGGTCACATGGTCATCTCTGAAGAAGAAAATTATGATATTTCAGCAGAGTCATGTGTTTTTTATTTTAAAATTCAGTCCATCTTTATAAGCTGTGGTTTATTTCTTTCTTTAAAGATATGGTTTGTTACACTCAAATGAACAAAGCCCCCTAGATCTATGTGTTTAAATAAAGCTTTAGTCAATTGGCCTATAATTTCTACATATTTTCTCCTATATTAAATGAGCACCATCTACATACATCCTTAACTCACCTTCTGTTACAGTTTTCTGTGGGAAACACATACACCCATTTATTCTGGATTACCTATTTATGTCATTGTTAAAGGTCTTTTCCTTCCTCATATTTAGCTTCATCCAATAAATATAAGTACACGTTCTATTTGTTTCTAAAACCAAAGAGCATATTTCTAGAAAACTATACTAAACAGAAATATGAAAGTCCCACTTATGAAGCAGAAATCATACCTCAGAGCATATGTTTCTGTGGTTATCTTATTCAATGTGTTTTGAAGGGACTCAACCTTAATCCTGCTTCTGCTGGTTACCATGCTTACCATAAACATAGTTCTGTAATGTCGACCATAAAGAAAATTTAAAGTTGCTTGTAGAAAACTCACTAGTTATCCTTTTAAGGCATCACAATAGAATTTACAGAACCCATAATCATTCTCTTTTGACTGCTTGCCTCTTTTTTCTCCTATCTAAATTGTGAATGCTATTAAAGAATACAATAAGGTTATGTAATGGAATTTAAACACACTTTATTGCAACAATATAAGTTCCATGTACAGTTATAAGCAATATGGCTGTACTTAATAATTTTACATTACATGCATAATTGTGGTATCAAATTAGTAATTTTCACAAAGTACTTGCATTAGAAATGTGTATGATACAATATATTTCAATTCTCAGTTGCACAGGAAGATAACAATTTGTTTAATAGGAGGACTGGGGATACAGTTCATACTCTTAGATCTGATTGTCCTGCTTTATACAAAGCTTGGACTCCCAGTCATGGAATTTTAGAGCATGAAGAGCCCTTAGAGATCAAATAGTTCAACAATCTCATTTTAGAGAAAAGAAAGTAGAAGTTAGGGGATGTGATCTGACTTAAATCACGTACCATAGAACACTAGTGACAGAGCTAGAACAAAAGCCTCTTCTTAACTCTCTCAAGATCATGACAGGAGGTTGGAGCCAAAAATTTAGATTTGGAAATCTTCTACACAGAAAAAGGATACTCAATGCTTTTGGGTTGGGTTCAGTCCCCCAAGGATGGAAGGTGGGGAGCATTCCAACCTGTAGCTGTTAAGCAGTAGATGAGGAACTTAGTCAAGAAGGCTGCAGGGGAATAGCTGGTACAATGATGAGATACTCAAGAGAATATGGGATCCTTACACGGAAGAAGATAAATAAGGGCTGGGTCTGTATTCAATGCTGCTGAAAGATTGCAAATGTGGGAGACCATTGGATTTAGCAACATGGAAATCGCTGGTTTCCTGATAGTTGAGCCTTGATGGGGTGGTTAGGACCAAAGCCTGATTGGAGCGAATAGAGGGGAGAAAGTGGACAAAGTGACCAGAGGCATTAAACTAAGGCGGTTTTTCTATGGTGACAGAAGCTTTTGGAAAGGAGAGGTTTTAAATGATGTCTTCATAAAGTACTTCTTCAAGTTCATACTCCCAGTAACAAAGCAACGAAGAGTAAATTGCCATGGGAAACGGGTTTGAGATTTGTTACAAGGGGCATATGTACACCACTTTGTTTTATTCAGGGGATAGGGGGATTATTAGTTAACCATCCATCCTAGAATGAAATGTGTGCTCAATTTATAGAATGCTGTTGGAATCCCTGAGGGTGAGAGACAGAACTTTTTCATTCTCCATTCTGTCTAAACCTAAAGCCCAGCCCTCAGAAAACAATCCCTGCTTTTCTCTGCACCACCCTCACTAAGACACTTTATTTCTAAAGCAGTCCACCTTAAAGACTTGTTTCTTCTAGCAGGGAGCTCATCAATATCTGCACAGCCTCGCAGGCAGCTAGGAGGCCCGTCCATTAATGAAATGTTAATGACTGAATTAGACCTGTAATAACTGAAGTAGGAGGCACTGCTGTGAGTCCATTAGCATCAGCAGACCCCGCTGAGGAACAAGTAAACACAGCACACAATGAGAAAACTTTCCGCAGAAGACTTGGAAGTGTTACACAGGTGTTTTCACATGGAAAATGACATTTCCCTGCAATAGGATTAGTTTATTTAGGAAAGCTAATTCCAGTCACTATATTTCTTCAGACAAAAATAAAGAAGACAAGATGGATGATGTACTTATTCAAGAGTGTTTTGATTTTTTTTAATTCCGATATTGCACAATTGTTCTTGCAAAACTTTTTAGGATAACTTGCATTTGTCAGGTGCCAATTATTCCCAACAACTGGTCTTCTTTTCCTCTTGCCTTGTGCTTTTAATGGTTTGTTTTCATTTCTCAGCTACTCTCTTTTTTTAAAAAAATTGTCTTGCTTTTATACTTCAAGGAAGCCCTACACTCTTTTCTTTTTTTTTCTTTTTTGTTTTTTATTTATTTATGGGACAGAGAGAGACAGAGCATGAACGGGGGAGGGGCAGAGAGAGAGGGAGACACAGAATCGGAAACAGGCTCCAGGCTCTGAGCCATCAGCCCAGAGCCCGACACGGGGCTCGAACTCACGGACCGTGAGATCGTGACCTGGCTGCAGTCGGACGCTTAACCGACTGCGCCACCCAGGCGCCCCCCTACACTCTTTTCAATATCGCCTATCCGTTTTCAGAAAGGGGAACAACATAGGGGGGATTTAAGACACTTTTTAAGGCTTGATTAATATAAAATGATTGTGGGATTCACCCCTGAGATGTAAATATAAGTAGTATGGCAAATAAAGTGAAAGCTGTTATGTATTAGCATGTAGCTCCATTCAATAATATATCATTCTTGCAATAAGCTTGAAAATTTACTATTTTTATTTAAACATATATTGTAATTCAATAATATTTGAGTTGTAGTGACTTGATGTGAGGCAAAAATAATTGCTATCTCAAGTTATTACATAAGACAGAATAGCGAAGGCTAATTCTATTGGAATTCTTGATTATGTCTACTGTTGGTCTCATTATTGTCTCATAGTAACACTTGGATTGCTAACTGCAGTTAAAAATAATGTATAGGTGGTCTGAGGGATGGACCTTAGTGTTTGCTAGGCATATGTTGTAGGAATACATATAAAAATGCTACAAAAATCAGTATCATATTATTGTTTTGGTTAAATCAAATATTACATATCAAATGAAGTATTCAATAATGTATGTTATAGCTTATGTTTAACCTCAGGCCCTTAGTTCTGTATTTACCAACAACTTTGTGTGACACTAGACAAGTCCTTTAACCCTTCAGGAATTGATCTCAGGAATTAAAAATAACATTTTATAAAGAATAATATCTATACATATCTAAACTTTATATTTATGTGACCTGAGAATTTACATAATTATAGTTTCTGATAATATTAAAAATTAAGAGGTGGGAATAGAAGGTGAGAGAAAGTGATTTTAAAAGGTGAATTACAAATCTATCAGCCAATTCTGCCCCATGAAAAAGGAAAAGTCTTATCAGGGAACCCGAATTCACAGGAAAAAGTACAGTCTACATGAACACAAAATAAATATTTTAACAGAAATCGCAAACACAACAAATCATAAAACATACTCATTTGAGCAAACTGTGCTCTAGTATAGCCCTGAAGAGGTCAGACTTGAAAGGGACAAATGAAAATACTAGCACGTTTCTTCTCTAAAACCTAAGTGTTAGTTTATTATGCAAATAATTTGCTCCTTGATTTACAAGTCTGGAGTGTTGTGGTTACCTTTAGACCTTAAAACACACACACACACACACACACACACACACTATGTTGGTTCCTTGAAATCTTTGTCAGTTTTCTTATTTCATTCTAGCTGATGTTCTGAATTCAAAGGGGGAAAAGTTCGGCACAGTATTTGCAAATAGCAAGCATGACACTTGAGTTGAAATTCAGATCATGCAATGAACTGGCCTATAAAGATGAGGTCAGTGACAAATAGTAACACCTGACAAAAAGTATCATTTTGATTACAGCTAATGGAATGCTTTTCTTCGTTCAGAACTTCCAGGTCTGTAAACACTGCCTTACAATTGTAAATGGATAGAAAGAGAAATCCATCAAGCCCAAATGGTACAGTGATAACTATGAATATGTAATTTATGGATAATCTATTGGAGGTATTTTCCAGAAGAGCCAAAGATCAAGTATGGTACATACTGGTAGTATAAACACCATATGAGTTACTACAAAATAATGGGCTCATAAAATCACTCACAATAATAATAGTGAGTTTAAAGCCAATTTGAAGCAGTCAGCTATGAGCTTAGAACTGAATCTCAGCATTTAAGACTGGATTTCTGTTTTCTTATTTTTTTCCTGGACAACTACTGATTTCAGAATCAAACATCGGAAGGCTTTTGTTATGTGAAATGTGCCCCTCATTTGTTTTTTGTTTTTTGTATTTTTTTTGTCTTTAAGTATTAATTATTTTGTAGAATAATGAGCAAACTATCCTTAAAGATTGCTTCAGTACAAATTTCAAAGGAAAAGTCTAAACATATCTATTATTTTTCAGCAAGGATAAATTCCTATTAGTAATATATATGTAATCATTCCCTAGGTTAAAGAATGGGATTGAGGCTATGAAGAAGCATAGTAAATGCCCCATGCTTAAGGGCTCCATAATTCTAAAATATTCACAACATAATAGAATATACAAATATCCTATTATTATGGAATAATAATGTATGGCTTATCCTACTGTGAAAAATAGCATGAAAATTTCCAAAGTAAGATTAAATCAGGATTCAATTAACTTTACTCCCAAAGGATTGGTGAAACCCAATCATACCAGATGACTTAGTAGAGATTCTAGGGTCCACAAAGCACAGATGCCATTCTCCTTTACTTGGAACAGTATTAGTCCTTTTTCAGGCTATGTGAATATCCATTGACCCTTGCTCTAAAGAAACTGTAATGTAGAAATCTTAATTAATTGTAATCTAGAAACCCCAGCAATGATACTCTCTCGTTTTCCCCCTGTGTTATTAACACTTAGAAAATCTCTCTAATACACTAAATTGTGGATAGAGAATAATGCTTTCTAGCTAATCAAATAGCTGTTTTATTGATTCACACATTCTTTCTTTTATAAATTATATTAAGCACCTGCTATGTACCAGAGAGTTTATTTTTATATCCTGTTAGTTTGTTGCTCTTGAAACTTTTAGAGTTCAATAGGAGATATCTATTCATTCATTCAATCATACATGTATTCATTCAGTCAGCAGATTTCCTGAACTCCCATATTCCAATCCCTGTTGTAGATACTAGAGACACAGACATGAAGAAAACTTAATATCTTTACTTTTGTAGGGCTCACATGCTCCCCATGGAGAGATTGCTAGGAATTAAAAAGAAAACCAGAGCAGACTGAGTCAATAGTCACTGGCTGAGGTGCTATTTTAGATAAGGTGATCTCAGAAGGCCATTTAGAGATGTTTAAAGAGACACCTGAACAATATATTGGAACAGAGCTTTGAGGCATAGGGCAAACCAAGCACCCTAGGCCTGAGCTGGGGAGAGACAGCATATTTCTAGAAGTAGGCTAGTGTGGCTGGGTAGAATGAAGGTAAATGGGAAGTTTTTGAAAAAGCTACCTGTCCATCAGAGGTAGGAAAGACATACTAAGGGTTTAGCGATTCTACTCAAAGTGAGATTGAATGGAGATAAAAGCCAGGTACTTACTGTATCTTCACTGAACAGTTGCTTAAGTGCCTTAAGAGGTAAAAATCATATGAAAAATAAAAATAAGAATGACAGGATATCTGACTTCATCAAGAGTGTGGGTGTGTTGGAGGAGTCTGGGGAGGGTCAAGAACCTGTAACCCAGAGGAACTGTGATGGCACTGGGTTGGTGGTAAACACAAACCTTTGAATTCCAGGGGTCAATACACATGTTTTCTCAGCTCTTTAACAATATAATGCATCCTAAGCATGTATTCTAACTGTGAATTATTACTAGGTGCACCACGACTTGAGAGAGATGAAGTTCAAAATGCCTTCAGATCCGGGCACCTGGGTGGCTCAGTCGGTTGAATGTCCGACTTCGGCTTCCACATGGTCACTGGCTTCTGAAGTTCCTGTCCTCTGTCCAGCATTATTGATGTCTTTTTTCTATCAAATCTGCAGTGGGCTGGGTTCTATGCTCTGCTTTCTAGTCAAGTGTTCTGAAGGCATTTTTTTTAAATTTTTTTAATGTTTATTTATTTCTGAAGCAGAGAGAGACAGAGCGTGAGCAGGGGAGGGGCAGAGACAGAGGGAGACACAGAATCCAAAGTAGGCTCAAGGCTCTGAGCTGTCAGCACAGAGCAGGACATGGGGCTCAAACTCACAAACGGTGAGATCATGACCCAAGCCGAAGTATACCTTCCATTGCCCAAGGTGATAATGTTTTCTGCTTTCATTCCCTGATATATATTTTTTAACATTTATTAATTTTTGAAAGACAGAGAGAGCGCGAATGGGGGAGGGGCAGAGAGAGAGGGAGACACAAATCCAAGCAGGCTCCAGGCTCTGAGCTGTCAGCATGGAGCCTGACACGGGGAGCAAACTCACAGACTGAGAGATCATGACCTGAGCCGAAGTCGGCCACTTAACCAAGTGAGCCACCCAGGCACCCCTTCATTCTCTGATATTTTTAACCCAGAAGGACTCCTGTGAACAGAAGGGAAGAAATGATTCTGTCTCTGGTTAAGATTTATACGGCGGAAGTTCATATGTACTGGTCTGTCCTGAAGTAGTCTGGCTACTTTGACAAGTACTTTCCAATTGCTCTATTGTTTCTCAGAATCACATTTAGTTTCTAAATTAGATTTAATTTTGTAAATGCCTTCCATTTCCCATTGATTTCTTGAGCTTTCTGGTCTATACTTTGTGAAGGAAAAAGAAAAGATTATAGATTTTTTTTTTTCCTTCTGGTTAGTTCCACTTGGCTGAACTAGTCAGTGATGACTATTGCTGTGTTTTACTTTTTTATTTTTTAAATGTTGATTTATTTATTGTGAGAGCGAGAGACAGCAGAGAAGGGGCAGAGAGAGAGGGAGAAAGCGAATCTCAAGCAGGCTTCATGCTGTCAGCACGGAGCCCATCGCTGGGCTCAATCCATGAACTAACTGTGAGATCAAACAGCTGAAAGCAAGAGTCAGATGCTTAAGGAGTGAGCCACCCAGGCACCCTTTGGTGACTATTCTGTATTTTAAAGCAGAACTCCAAATGTTCAGGTATAGAAATTAATCTGTTGCTTACTGAAAATATAACTACTGAATTGTCAGACGTGTTTTATATTCTAGCAAATCTGAAGGAGAGTTCTCGGGTGAAATAGACACAGATGGTTTCTACACCTCATTTGGAGTTACCATCCACCCAGAAGTATTTTTCCTTATTTTCCCTCTTGCAAATTTGCATTCAAAAGGGCCTAATAATTGTTTCTTTCTCCCTTATCCGCATTGATATTTACACCTTTGAAATGCAATCTGAATGTAAACCCAACTGACCTTAGTAAAAGCAAAGTCAAGAAGTTAGCACCTCTGCTGAACAAAGAAGCAATAGAGAGAGGTTTTAATGACAAAAGCAAAGGCAAAGTTCTCCCCCTCAGGTCTATTTCAACAAAATGGGTGGACCAGAACAGCTCTCTCCAGGCAGGGAAAGGAAAGGGCAAAGCAGAGAAGGACCAAAAGAGGGCTTTGCACTATGCTGAATAGCTTCAGATTGGATGTGAACAGCAATCTTACTATCAGTTCAACAATGCGTTTCTTCGTCATGCAGCTTTGGGCCAAGGGAACTCCTTCTGGAAGAGAAAGAATGAAAAGGTAATGGGAAAAATTATGTACTTGTAAATAGGACCGTTTTCCCTTGTAAATCTCTGTAAATACACTGATTCATCACAGCTCTGAGGAAGGGCAAAAGCAAATATTTGCTGAGTTCTTTGTACTGTGTTCTTTATACGTATACTTTCATTTACTTTCACAAATCACTGTGAATTCATCTCAATTTTGAGATGAAGAAACTGAGGCTCAGGAAATTAGCTGAGATTTGAACTACATGGCTCTAAAGGCCAAGTCCTGCTTCCTGGGCCACCATCCACGGGACTGTGTACAATCTGGGTTCCAAGTATTCTGATGTAATGGGCCCAAGATAGGACGTAGGATTCTGTATTTTTATTTTAGTTTAATGTTTTTCAATGTTTATTTACTTTTGAGAGAGAGAGAGAGAGAGAGAGAGAGAGAGTGAGCGCACGCATGCGCGTGCGCTAGTGGGGAGGAGCAGAGAGAGAAGGAGACACAGAATCTGAAGCAAGCTCCAGGCTCTGAGCTGTCAGCACAGAGCCCAAAGCAGGGCTCAAACTCACAGACGGAGCACTCATGACCTGAGCCAAAGTTGGATGCTTAACCGACTGAGCCACTCAGGTGTCCTGACGATTCTGTATTTTTAATAAGCTTTCTGTGTGATTCTTCTAACCAATGAATTTTGCCAATCTCAGCAACAGGCTGTGCTGCCTCTTAGAGAGTAAAGTCTCATTCTAGTGTGCTGAAAGCAAGCAAGCAAACAAACGAACAAAACCCTAGTTGTAAAGACAATGCATCAAGCATACCATTCACTGAGTAAAAGAAGTTATTTTTCTGAATTGTCAGAAATATGTCTTCAACTCTGCAGGGCAAAACAATGCATGAATATGCAATTGCAAAGAGAATAAATAAGAGTATCCTGTGATGGTGACACAGAGCTATACAGGGATGTACCTTCGAGGGTCAGAGGAAACAGAATAGACTTTTAAGATTTCACATGGAAAAACACTCCTTGGTTAAGAGAGGAAAGAGAGAAAGAAATAAAGTGAGGTGCTGATTAGTAGTGAAAGATATTAATCCCCTTCCCTCCATACCAGTGTCAGTGACTTCTTAAAGGTGGAAGTAAGAGGATCACTATGATACCAAACCAGAGAAATAGAGCTGATGTCTCTGTGGAAGTGAGATATCCATTAGCCTGGGGTGAGGCTGACTTTTATCATATGCAGTGGAGTCCCTAAGAGTGCCAGGAGGCTGAACATAGAAGCAAATAGAACTCCAAGGCCTTGCATGCCCATTCAAGAAAATAAATAAAGCTTAAGGGGTTGTGAAGGATGTCAATGGATTATGCATTTTAACCTAGGAAGCTTTAGTGTTTGTATGCGATCGTCATACTTCAAGGACAGTTATGTGATATTTTCTTTCATTTTAATTTTGTTAGACATCTGTGGAGAGGGTGTTTTTGCTGTTTTCCAGCGATTTCAGGGAGTATGCAGAAAGGGGAAGTGTCCCAGCTCTCTCTTTACAGACCCCACTCATCTTTTTGATAAACTGTCCATCAAATCCTTTCCAGGCCAAGACTTTAGCCAGCAGTACCTGATCATAGAGGCTTTTGTAGCTCCAGGTCAATTGGACAGGAGCAGACAAGGACTAACGATACCGAAGTCATGGCCCTGAAAATGTCTACGAAGTAGTTCCCAACTTTGCCTGCAATTACAATCGCCTCAGAATTTTTTGTAACTTGATACCCAAGCCACACCCCCAGACTAATTAATAAATTTGTAATCTGAAAGTGAGAACCAAGCATCAGTATTTTTTAAACCACCCAAGGTAATCCCAATAAGCAGCCAGTGTTGAAAACACTAATCTAAGATTTTGCCTGTTCTCGCAGAGTTTAAAGGTTTTATCGACATCCTATAATGTAGAAAATGGAAGTTAAAAAAAAAAAAACTACTGTAAATATATAGTGAGCTGTTATGTATTTGCTTTGAAAAACAGAATGTATTCATGCATATCATTCTTTTACTTCTAAATCAATCTTTATTTCATGTACCAATTTATATATGTTAAAAGAGGGGCGCCTGGGTGGCTCATTTGGTTGAGGGTCCAACTTCGGCTCAGGTCATGATCTCGCGGATGGTGAGTTTGAGCCCCAGGTCGGGCTCTGTGCTGACAGCTCAGAGCCTGGAGTCTGCTTCAGATTCTGTGTCTCCCTCTCTCTCTGCCCCTCCCCCGCTCACATCCTGTCTCTCTGTCTCAAAAATAAATAAACATTAAAAAAAACTTAGATATGTGAAAAGATCTCCCATATTCTCCAAGAAAAAATGCATCATACTCAAAAACTTAAGCTTTTAACTATACACTTGTGAGCAGCTAGTGATTTTCTAGTTGATTCAGTACTATAAAATCTGAAAGAAAATAAAAATAAAGTTTTTAATAGTAATAATCATTA
Source organism: Prionailurus bengalensis (assembly GCF_016509475.1). Classification (NCBI taxonomy): domain Eukaryota; kingdom Metazoa; phylum Chordata; class Mammalia; order Carnivora; family Felidae; genus Prionailurus; species Prionailurus bengalensis. The sequence goes on along the minus strand of NC_057345.1, from coordinate 137,562,118 downwards.
AATTCTCCCAAATCTTAGATCAACCATCACCCCTTTCCATAATGTCACAGGGAGAGGGAATCTTTTCAACATCATCTTTTAAAGCACCTGGTTTATTGGAAAACCAAAGTTTTCTCTCTCATTTTCCCTCAACTGCTGTTTTTGTTTGGTTTGGTGTTTAGATGGATGACTCTTGTAAGGAGGCCTGGTGATAGGGGACATGGGATCAATAGAAGCTATTCTGTCCTACAGAAATTCAGTTTATTTGTTACTGTGGGCACCTTGATATTCAAATTTCTCATTCCCAAGGTAAGGAAATGTTAGATTTAAGATTTAAGGCCCCTCTGCCTCACATATGTTGTAGAGAAGAGAAATCTGCAGTAGGAGCCCAAGGGCTAGGGGCATACACACAACTCTTGAGTTAACAAGTTGTACGAACTTGAACACATCAGTTAACCAGCTTTTCTGACAGTGCCTGCATCTGTCCACTAAAGGGCTTGGACAACACTGAAGGGCTTAGTCCCTTCTAACTTGAACTTCTTATGGCATAATTTTCAATCTGTGACCTATAGAAATAATTTCATTTTGAGGAGTTTGATGGCAATTCATTTCATTTGTTACAAATCAAATGTAGGGTGAATAAACAAGCTATGTAGGGTTCCCAGAAGAGACAGGAAAACATTTCTTTCCTGTAACTGTGCTGTTTATAATTGTAGGTTACACAAATTTCCATATTATTTCAGTTGCAGAAGGTCTGCTCAACATTGATTTAGAGCATTCAGATTATATTAAATATGCATGTTGTATGAAATGACATTATATGTACATATAATTAAACATTCTGGTGTGTGGTTTTGGACAAATGGTGTTGCTGCAATCAAAAAAAAGAAAAAAGAAAAAAAAAGACCAGTGGCCATGGGGAGGGGGGGTGCTGGTTCCCAAACAAAACAAAACCTCAAACGCCAAAAGCTGCATAAATCAAAGCTTAAAATCTGACTGGTAACAGCAGGACCAGATCCATGAGTATAAACTGACAGAGGTGTGCTTTCCAAAGCTACTCAATCCACTTGTATACACAAAGCTGGAATTTATTGGGCTTTGCGGCAATGACCATTTGCTTCTATGGCTCAAGCTTTGTTTCCTTGAGGGTTTCCCAATCTGTCTCCTTCTTGAGCAAACTGCATGAGATGCGTTCTTTGTATCTAAGCCTCTTGCATTCCTCTTAGTCTTTCTCCTTTTAAGGTAAAATGGATTTTAATTCATGTTAACGCCAATGATATTTGGCATATTCTGATTCTAGGGCATGCTATTTCTTTCCATACAGCTCTTGTAGGATAATGATCTCCATATATTTGAAAGAATATTCAGGCTTAAAGATTCTTTGGAAGGTCATCCAAGCCATATTCCTGCCTTCACACCCGCATACTCTTGAACAGAGGAGTTTCTCAAAGCTGTCCTATCTTTATTTCAGTGAAACAATCCAGTTTCCTTGGAACTGATCATTTTAACAGGATGCCCCTATTTACTTATTCACAGCACCCAAATTATGGTCAGAGATGTTGGACCTCACAGAATGACAGGCCTGGGTTGGAGGCAAAGAGGAAGCAAGCTTCCTCACTGCTGTCACTTTGTCCCATATTACACATGGGGGACTTAGGCCGACACGTGTTCACATTTTCTGATAATGAACATTTTCTTGGAGACAATCTGTACACTCTGTGAATGTTACACTGTTGTTGCACATAACTGGGGAGCTCAAAGCATCAGCTTCGTCTGTTGTTTTTATGCGGTAGGTCACAGTCCTCGCAAGAGCCTCTACTTAGGGCAGCTACCAGATGAAATGACAGTCCTTTCCACACACTCCTTTTTGGTATATGCTGAAGTGTTTGATTGATTCCCCCCCCCACCCATGTTTTAGGCTATATCAGTGAGGATTCTAGTATCTCTGAACTATTAGGACACAGAAGCAAAAGAATGCTGATTTTCAGACATGCTTTCATCTAGGTCTACAAGAAGAAAATCAAAGGCCTTTGAGTCGCTTCCTCATCTGCAAATCCAACCCTTCATCAAACATTTGAATTAGGAAAACAATGGAATGCCTCTAACATAAAATACATATATGAAAAAGGTATATATGAAAAATATCAAGTCTTTTAGCCTGCCTTTTATCAGACCTCTTATTTGCATAAGAAGAATATCTATTAACACGGGAAAAATGTCAAACTATTTACCAATATCATAGATAAAAGTCAACCAGTTTATCTTTAGTTCTTATTTAAGAAATTTACTAAGAGTTTGAGCTTGTGGTGGTATCCAAGAGTTGAAAGAGTATATGTATATGTATGTGTATATGTAAATATATATGTGTATATATACATATAGAGAGAGTCTCCATAGCGTAGGCAATCACGTGATATTAGGATATTGGGCCTACTCTGTTGGTGAAGGACTTTAACTATTGATACAACTTTGTCTGAAGTCAAAAAGTTTCTTGACATCATCATCATCTGTATTCATCTTTTTTTTTATTTTACACATGCTTAGCACAATACTTTGAATAGTGTAGATACTTAATGTGTATTTTTTTAGTACATGAAGGGAAGAGATATAACACTTGTTATAGTGAAACAACATTTCTATTGCACTTCTTAGCATTGTGTTTCCAATCTAAATAAGGGAAACAATTTGCTCTTTTTAAAATTTTTTTAATGTTTGTTTTTGAGGGGGAGAGAGAGGGAGAGAGAGAGAGTAACAAGCTGGGGGCGGGGGGCAGAGAAAGAGGGAGACAGAGGATCCAACACAGGGTCTGTCAGCAGAGGGCCTCATATGGGACTCAAACTCACTAACCGTGAGATCATGACCTGAGCCTAAGTCAGAGGCCTAACCGACCGGGCCACCCAGGTGCCCCAACAATTTGTTCTTTAAGGTGTTATATCCTGCTCCAACCTCAGATTCTGACCTGAAATTAAAAGCTGGCTCCTTTTGAATTGAGAATCACTTAGTTTTATTTTCTGTTTTCCTCAGACTCCAGAGCTACTTTGAAAGTTCCCTGGGATTCCATCAGATGTGCAATGACAGCAGAATCTAACCCCAGCCATTCAGGTATTTCTACAAAGTAAGTCTACAGTCTCCTGAACTATCCTCAGGTAACAGAATCAGCCACAGGCTAAATGTTGAAATTATAACCAGGATTTCCATTTATATAAAAATGGATCCCCTAAAACCAGTAATGCCCAGAATACTCATATGGTTAAGAATACAAGTGATGACCTTTGCTCCTCAGAGGAATCTTCCCTGTGATCACTAATTTTGGCAGGACTTACCTAGTGAGTCACCACCAGGGCTCTCAGAAACAAAGGTTTATTTTATTTTTACAATATCTTAGGTTAGAGAAGGACAGCATTAACAGAGGTCCACCCTATTAAAATATAAAGAAAATTAGTTATACTACATAGTCATCTTGGCCACTTGAATTTGGGACCTATCACAGTCTTAATTTGAAATTTTGCTGAAGTCTCTATTCCTTGGAAATTGTTCAGATGGTTCTAAGAAAATAAATAAAGTCTAAAATATGATAAGGGAAAAGATTGATACTATATTGACTAAATATTGAAAGTCTTTTTAACTCATACAAAAAATGACAAGACAACTTAATGGGTTAAAATATTTTCTACATGGATAACTGAGACTCATATAATTTTTCATATAAAGAGTTTCTACAGACAGGGCTCTTGGGTGATTGAGTTGGTTAAGTATCTGACTTCCATTCAGGTCATGATCTCATGGTTCGTGAGTTTGAGCCCCATGTTGGGCTTTGTGCTGACAGCTTGGAGCTTCAGATTCTGTCTCTCTCTCTCTCTCTCTCTCTGTCCATCCCCTGCTCGCACTCTTCTCTGTCTCTGTCTCTCTCAAAAATAAATAATTAAAAAAATAAAAAATATAAAAATAAAAAAAAGTTTCTATAGATCAACAAGAAAAAATATTTTGAAACTAACCAAATATCAATAGGAAATTAACTGAAAAATGTTACAAATTGTCAATATATATATGAAAAGGCAACCTATTTCTGTAATAAAATAAATTGACTGCTATAAAAGCTGCTATTTAACTATCAAATTAAATACTGTTAAATATCTAGAGTTGATGGATGTAGTTTTGGTCACCTTTATATTGACAATAAATCTTGCAGTTGAATCTCTGTATGAACTTTGACTCAGGATTTCTACTTCTGAGAATTTATTCTAAAAATGCCCCCACAATACAAATACATTTATAAAAATTTACCATAGTATTATGTGTAATAATATAAACTTTTGAAAAACTCAAGTGTCTATCAAAGGAGAGGATTAAAATACTTCATCACATATGCATGCTGATACATGGATATAATATGAGAATATGTGGATACCTTAATTTTATCTTAAGGAATAAGCTAAATAAATTCAATATATTGATATATGAAGACAGTATGTTGAAGAATAATATGAATTGCATGATCTTTTATATAAAAATCTGGAAGTTATTAATGTATGTAGACAAAAACTTAAAGGAATATGCATAAAGCTTTTGAAGACAGATCTCATGAAGTAGAATTACTGAAGACATTCAACTTTAATTTTTTTAATGTTTATTTATTTTTGAGAGAGAGAGAGTGAGTAGTGAGTAGGGGATGGTCAGAGAGAGGGAGACACAGAACTATAAGTGAGCTCCAGGCTCCACGCTGTCAGCACAGAATTCATCATGGGGCTCGAACTTACAAACTTAGTAGATCATGACCTGACTTCAAGTTGGAAGCTTAACCAACTGAGCCACCCAGGCACCCTGAAGACATTCAACTTTAGACTATATTCCTCTGTTGCTTGAGTTTTGCACACATTTATATTATTTGTTTTAGTCTGAAAACAAAATATGCATTTGTTCAAAGAATTTAAATAATATCTGTCTAACAAAGTACTGGTAATATTCAAATTGGTACTAATTACAAGAGAAATTTACTTGAAAACTGACTTTATGTGTATTTGATGAATATTAGTAATTTAATCCATACTTTTCAGGGCATTAATCCTTGCAGGATTATTAAAAATTCAACAGAATAATTACTGTTTATAATTTTAACATTTAGTACCTTCCTTTAAAAATCAATAAGGTATAACTAAACTCTCTTCTTATAAAATTATTAAAGATCTCTTCTGATAAAATTTTTAAAGATTATTTCTCCCACTGAGTGTGAAGTGAAGCTAGAAATGTACTCTATCCTATGATAAAACCTTATGCCCCCAGAAAAATGATTAAAATAACTATTAAAAAAGGATCCAAGAAAAGGCCAATGTTACTGTTTTTCAAATCTTTTATAATAGTTACTCTCTTTTGGGACTCACTGTATTTTAATCACATTTTACTCTAAATAGTAAAAAAAGAATTGAATTTAAAACATATCTGTGTTTTTGAAAAATCAAAGATTATTTTTATTTCACTCTCCCTAAAATTGCATTGACACCTGATAAATCAGTTGTTGACTTTTAAGTGGGCGGAGGTCATTATTCAGTAGTTCTTCAGTAGGTATAGATTCAATGTACAATTAATATTCTCCCTGGAATTTCTGAGTAACACATCATTCTACCTTTTTTTTCAGCCAGACATTAAATATAATAAAAAATGTTTTGACTGGTCTTTTGCCTCAAAGGGATTTTATAAGCCTCAAAAATATATTTAAATAAATGTAAAATGCAATACAGTATTCTGACTTCAATGTAATTCCATAACTTACCAAAATAATTTGACATTTTAATGAAAATAGATATGCCAAATATTATAATGCTTTTAACTCCATAGGAAAAAAAATACCCTTTATTTATTGAATGCTTTTTAATTACAACATAACTAGTGATTTTCACTTAACAAATACTGTCTCTGAGACAATATAAATATAAAGAGGAATATAATCTCTACTGGGTAGCATTAACCTTTACTCAATCATTAAACAATGAGAAATATTGGACTGTTTTTGTTATGGATTAAGAAAACGCTTTTGGATACAGATAAACATTTGTCCCTGCTGGAATCTCCTTCAGCAGTAATGCATCATTATGCCTGACCAGCCCTAGAAACCTTGGAAAGACAAAATATGTACATGTTGGTTGTTAAGCATATGTGATGTGTTTTGCTTTGTCACCTGGCAACCAGAAGATGTTTGAACTTTGCCAAAATCCAAACTTTTGAGACTCTTAAGCTGCTTAATTTTTATGTTCATAGAATGTAACCCAAGGTATATTCTCATTTGGAAGGCTACTTGACTTCTTGAATTTTGATAGATTTTGTTTAACCTAGTTTGTTGAACTTTATTGTTAGGCATGACAACTTCAAGTCAGATCAGAGTCCCTGTTAGTTATTTAGCCCTACATGGATGGTTGATGACCCTTAAAAATCTCACAGATTTCAGGTCTTTATTGTGTCTTGTTGTAGCTAGCAGAGAAAGGGATCAGAAGATGAGTATCCAAATCCTGCTCAGCTCTGTTATTTATTTATTTATTTTAAAAGAATTAAGTTTATTTATTTAATTTTGAGAGAGAGAGACAGAGAGAGTGAGCAGGGGAGGGGCAATGAGAGATGGAGAGAGAATCCCAAGCAAGCTCTGCACTGTCAGTGTGGATCTCGATGCGGGGTTTGAACTCACGAACTGGGAGATCATGACCTGAGCCAAAACCAAGAGTTGGAAGCTTAACTGACTTAGCCACCTAGGCAGCCCTCAGGTCTAGTATTTAAATCAGCCTTGAGGCTTCAGAAAATCATGGAATCCTTCTGGTCCCAGTTTCTTCATTTGTTAATTAAGGTTCATTGAAAAAGCTTAAAGAGACCTAAAAAGGATTTCAGGTTTTTTATAAATGGGAGGAACGTAGAAGATTTTCAGTCTAGTGACACATGAGTACATAGGCCTTTTAGTCTTACCCAGTCAATTCTTGACCCCCACATTTCCATCCTCAAACCCTCCATCATGCTCCTGTAGTATACTGACTACTTCTAGGCTCTAAGTCTGGTTTAAAAATGCATTAGAAGTGTCATAAGCTTTTAAAAAGTGATTCTATATTCATTATTACTGCTTATCATCAAAGATAATCAACTTAGTTTTCTTTTCTTGTTTTTAAAATCCCCCTCCCCTATTCCATTTCCAATATGAGCTAGGGATAAACCACACTATCCAATTTAATGGGATTACCTGGATTTTTACAAACAGTGGATTATCCTGAAAGACTGAACTAAGCTGAGGAATCAACTGATTGCGATTGGCAAATCTATAAATACCATCTTTATAAAGCATCAAAATTGCATTCTCAAACAATACGTCAAAGAAGGATAAATAGTTTCACTATCTTTCACGTTTCTTTTAGTGATGTTGTATCACTGACTGTGACATTCAAAGGGCCTATAAGTAAATATTTGTCACTGGAGACCATCAGCCTATGGCAAAATAGACACCAGAGGGCTTCATAATTTGTGTTCGTTCAGAGAAAGACTATTCAGATTTTTATTGTCCTAATGATAAAAGAAAAAAAAATTGCTCTTGCTACTTGTTCCAGTAAGAGAGAGGAATTCTCAAACACTAAAACAATAGTAGCTCCTCTGGTGAGTGATGCGCCACTTAGTAATAATGCAGTACATTTTGAACAGATCTGTAGTTTTTCAAAGACAAACATCAAATAGAAAGAAAAAGGTTATGTCACCTTCACCCTCACAGTACTGTCATTTATATGCTATCAGCTCATTAAATTCACATTAGGATACTCCATGGGACTTGAGTTGCTATTAGTGCACCTAAAATGGCATAACAAAATCTCAGTTCACTTTAAGAGAGATGGCTTTGCGACATTTTGTATTTCATCACTGAATTATTACAGTCTCAGATGCATTCTGCTGTGATGGTAATGGAAGGAGGAGTACAAGAGAGGAAAGCTGTCCATTTGTTGTTCCCCAGGGAGAGAAAAAGCAAAGTTTGATTAAAAAAAATTTAAGGAACTGAAAGTAAAGCATTAACAATTTAACCTCTGAAAATACATGAATGATGGCAAATACTACATTTTGAGATAGCCTGCAAGGAACGAAGGGTAAAGTGAGTATATTGAATGCCTCAGGAGTTCGGTTGGTTAGTTGGTTTATGTTGACAGGTAGATGGCCTCTGGACTCCATAATACCTTTAAATAATCCTCACTGGTAACATGGCACTGTCCTTTTCTATTATAGTCTCACTAGTTACGTCCTTGTGCAAAAATGCGGGTAACCTCTCAAAAGTAAATGATCCTGTGACAAATATTGTGAATAAATATTGATAGTTCTGTCATGATAACAAAAGCTTTTCCTGATGACAGACAAAAGCTTATTGTCTCCTATTCTGACTTACATGTTTCAATCCAAGATTTAATGAAACATTTTTATCACCTTTTACAATGATCAAATTGTGCATTTGTCAAGAGTATAGTTAGTAACCAGAGACAGAAGCCAGGCATATGTGATAGCAGGATCAATGTTGCCATTGAAAACCAGTACCCTTAGGAGAATTTTCTCTTATATTCAACCAACAGAAAAAAGCAAAGTATATGCCTAATGTAATATGCTCATATATAGAAATAGAGGAATAAACACGTTCATTATGAGATGAAATCATGTAATAGCACGAACATACTCTTTTCTCAAGATCATTTCTTAGTGATAAAAACAATTTGAATAGGAAAAAAAAGGAATAGAAATAAATTTTATTTATTTATTTATTTTGAAGTTTATTTATTTTGAGACAGAGTAAGAGCAAGCATGAGCAGGGCAGAGAGAGAGAGGGGGTGGGGCAGAGAATCCGAAGCAGGCTCCACATTGTCAGTGCAGAGCCATGACGTGGGGTTCAGACTCACGAACTGTGAGATCATGACCTGAGCTGAATTAAGAGTCGGAGGCTTAACTGACTGATCCACCCAGATGCCCCCCCAAAAAGAGATTAGTCTTAGATCTTTATGTTATCTTAGATGTTTAGAAGTTACCAGAATATTTCATGACTGAGGGTTTATGTTATATCACTATTTGCACAATTTTTAAAAATGTAATTGTGCAGGCATTTTAGACTTCATGACTATTGCTTTCTTTTGCATACTTATCGTCATAAATTAAAAACAATATATCAACGATGTGGAAATATGAATACCTGTTGCTTGTTAAGAGATTTGTGTTGTAGCTGGAGCTTTGCTGTGTTTGGCAACTCTAGCCCTTGAAGTGTAGGGTTTCTTATCTAAAAAAATGAAGGGCTGAAACAAGACAATCATTAAGTTTCTCTACCATTCTCAACATCTATGTGTTATATATATATAAAAAAAATAGCAGAGTGTTGGAAAAAGAAATCCAACAAGAGTCTGGGGTATTGGTCTTTGCTTGGCTATTAACAATCTGAGAGACCGAAATTAGCCTTTTTTTTTTTTTTTTTGCTTTAGGAGTTAGTTTGCCTTCCTATAAAATAAGGCAAAATAATTTCTGATCTCTAAAACATCCTGAGATCTAAATTTTATGGCTTTCGGGTGCCTGGGTGGCTCAGCTGGTTGAGTGTCGAACTCTTGCTTTCAGCTCAGGTCATGATCTCACTGCTCTTGAGTTTGAGCCCTGTGTTGGGCTCTCTGCCGTCAGCAGGGAGCCTGCTTCAGATCCTCTGTCCCCCTCTCTCTCTCTGCCCCTCCCCTGTTCATGCTCTCTCTCTCTCTTTCAAAAAAATAAGTTAATTAAAAACATAAAGTTTTAGGGATTTTTATTCTCTAATCCTTTCTTTGCATTATCAAATTTTGTTTGGTGATATTGGACAAGGCACTGAATCACATAGAGTACTCATCGTTCTTTGTGGAAATTATATTTAGTATACCAATCTATTCCTGAAAGTTTAAAATATGTTGCTTAAAATATGACCCCAAATGAACAGCTGCAACAGAGTCCACTAACACAAACTTGTGAGGCATCAAGATTTATTTTTGCCTTTTTAATGTCACAATCTCCCACAACTTTTTAGCCTCTTAACCCCAGCCCTGTTCAATCATTTGGTTATATGTCTAGTACCCACAGCCATCTGACTTCATACCCATCGTAATTAGATAAGGATAATGAGATCTACATAGGATAAATGACTTGTCCAAGGTAACATGGTAGAGAGCTAGGATCAGGAGACTCCTGTGCAGCCCTTGTCCATACACTGTCCCGTTGCATTAGGGTTCTCCCCGATTTTTCTTTCAGCTTTTACATGGCTGACAGCACAGTGAATTCTTTGAGGGAGATTTGCATTCAATAAAATGAAATTGTTATTATAAAATGATAAGACTTTAGTGGAATATGAAGAATCACCCATCCCTAAGGGAGAATTTTTCAAGGAAAATCATTTCTGGTACTCCCTAAAATGGATGAGTAAATACATAGATTTTTTTTGCTCAATCTGAGAAGTTCTGATCTATATTTAATCCTTTCAATGTACACTTGGAATAGCATTCTGAATCTTGTTTGCCTTTATGTTCTTGAATCAACTACAAAGCCTCGGCATAGGGTGCAGACCTTATCAACATGTCCTGTACTGAATCATTGAATCTGAACATTTTTGAAATAGGCCAGTGTTTGTAGTTGTTTACACCCCAGGTGTGTCTTTTTTAATTTTTAAACCGCGCACGTGTGTGTGTGTGTGTGTGTGTGTGTAATATCTCTACACCAGGCAGCAACAGAAAGTGTATTTCAGTTACATAGTCTGTACTTTTATATTATGCTTCATAAATACAAAGTACCCCAAAATGTATGAATATGGTCATAAATGTCACCTCATGAAGCTGACATCATTCAACATAAAACAAATGAGATTAGCCATTTGTAGTAGTAACCCTCCCTCAGAGGCTATTTTACATGTCTTGATGGTGAGATAAATGGGTTTCCGAAAATTCAGCAAAGAGCCTATGGAACTTTCCCCAAACACAACAGGGGACACAGCGATCAGGAACGTAAGTAATGAAAGACAAACTAGAAAGGAATTAATTGTGTGAAGTACTTATCATAAAGAAAGGTTATCACAGAATCTTTTATTAAATGGTAAGGAATATTTTGTTTGGTTTTGTTTTTTAAAAAAGTAAATACTGAAATTTTTCAGTGTTTACTAAACAATGACTCCAAAAGAGGGTGGTTGGCTTGGTTATGTCCTTAGCTTCTCTGTAGGTATAAATGTGAAATGCAGAAGGATGCATCAGTCTACCAATAATTGAACACAGTATTCCCCAGTATCATCGAGTTCCCTTAGTTTCCCATCTTGACTCACCACAAAAACTATCTGATCTTATGGTGATTTCCCAAGAAGACTTTTTTACTGGGAAGGAGCATGTACTTTTCAGCTGATGTGAGTACTCTGTTACATAATGCAGTGTGCTATTCCGTGTAAGTGAATAAATTGGCATTCTGGTTTATAAATCTGTTTCTTGTAAGCTTATTTAGCATTAATGAGTCCTCTAGAGTCTGACCATCCCTGGGAAAACTGATAAAATAGCGTTCCTGGCTAGGCATAGCCAAGGCCCACACCCTGAGTCTGAAGTAACTCCAGCAAATAGTATTTATATGCCATGTGTTTCTACCGGAAACAGAAATTCAGCCAGCTTCTCTCTTTACTCCTGGTAATTACAAGTGAGACAAACTCTTAGGATGAAGTCTCCAAAAGTGAACAGGCCTAGTACTTCCCATACCTATCTCTCAGAGACTCACGATGTGTTTTATATAATGATTATACAAGGTAAGTCTGATGAGCGTTACAAATACAGCTATTTCTTGATACCTCAATTTTTTGCATGTGGCCCATATTAAACTTTCTGGGAATATACTATGGAAAACTCTCTTTGGGTGATAATATAGTTCTAGTCATCCTGAGAATACTTGGCACTATAGCTTCTCATCATGAATTTCTAACTTGTTTGCATCAAGATAGAAAGGAAAATGTTTCAGCATACAAACCTCAAAGATAATAACGTCTGACACTGTAATAATCAAGCTAGTTTCAGGTGGAAGCTGGATAGATCTGCTTTATACTAGTACTTGGCAGTGTCTTCACCTGACATTTCTGTCAGCTTTTTTTTTGTAAGAGGGTTTGTACTCAACAAAGAATCCGGAATACAGTATTTAGGGTGGCTATAGAACATCAGTCAGGATGGTTCTGTCACAAAACTTTGTTAGAGTTAAAATATACAGAATCAGTCACATCCTACTGTGCTGGGATCAAAGGGAGTAACCAAGAAATATCACCCGTCTTCCTCATCAGCGTTCTGAGAAACAATTGCTAAATAAAATAAAGCAGTAATGGAAGAAACCCAATGATCACCTTATTTACTGACCAATTGGGAGCCTCTTGATTAGAGGGACAGCCACTTGAACCTGCCAAATGAACCTTTGAATTTAGGTTGAATTCCCCAGCTGGGCCCAGCAGATTGGACTGGGTAGGTGGGGGAAAAGGCAGCCACCGGAACATGAAGAACTGTGTTCTCCTTGTGGGAAGAAAGTGATGGAGCCGTCCTAGGAATGCCTGCTCTATTCCTCAAGTGAAGGACCTCTATCTGAGATGGAATGAGTGAAGAGGTGAGAGAAAGTCTTCTTCCACTATGTAGAAGGAATAGTCGGGAACAGGGAATAATAATTTCCTTCCGACACACTATTATGCTATTTCTAGAAGTAAGACAGCTGAAATATAAGACCTAAAGTGAACATTAAAAAGAAAAAAAAGACCAGTAAAATTTAAGCACAGTATACTCTTCCAACAAGACAGAGCTGACAGAAATTAGTTAAGTGGACAAGTATATTATGTAAACTTGCCTCTAGCTGGACGAGAGAAGAAAAGACAAAGAACTTCCATGCAGACAGATGTGTAATGGGCTTATCCTCCTTTCCTACCAGAAATGCACTGATATTACAACAATGGCATCAAGTGGTATGTGTTTTGCTAGGATTGATGCACCATGCTTTTTGTTTTGTTGTGTTTGTTTTCACCACATTTATTCTTTCCTCAAATATTTCAGAGGGGTCACCCATATGCAAATTAGTGGTTGTAAAAGTCTGACTATTAAATGTGTTTCAGCTTAGACTATTGGGTTGTCTAAAATTAATCAAAGTGTCATCTTAAATTGAAGTCAGATGGATGATTTTTAAAAATGCATAAGACCACAGATTTAAAAATCATGGCATTGATAGTGACTAATTTTCATTTTCTACGTGCAGTGTATATTTCTTCAAACTTACACATCTCGATATCCTTACTCAGTAACTTTTTATTAGGCCCATAGTTATAACTGCTCTGTCTGTGCTATAATCTAAGATTCAAGGGGCACCTGAGCGGCTCAGTCGGTTAAATGTCCAATTTCTGCTCAGGTCATGATCTCACGGTCGTGGGTTTGGGCCCTGCGTTGGGCTCTGTGCCAACAGCTCAGAGCCTAGAGCCTGCTGCTGATTCTGTGTCTCTATCTCTCTCTGTCCTGCCCCACTCATGCTCTCTCTCTCTCTCTCTCTCTCTCTCTCTCTCTCTCTCTCTCAAAAGTAAATAAACATTAAAAACATTTAAGATTCAAAATCAATATGATGCTGGTTTTCCCATTGAATAGTCTTGATTTCCCTGGAAAAGTAAAACAAATCAGTGATTACTGTAAAGTGTGAAAGATGCTAGGGCAGTGGTAGAAAGATGTAGAGTTGTGTGTCCTGTGGGAGACACATTGTCTACATCACACTGGGCCATCAGGAAAGCTGGGCAAGTTGTGCTCCAGACAAGGCTTTCATTTGTGCGTGTTTTTTTTTTTTAACTTCCATTTTTATGTAATTTCAAGAGAAGTTACTCTGAATCATCTGGCAGTAAATTGAAGATGTCATGTATCTCTACATCATTATCTGTTTGTGTATTTCCTGAAAACAGGGACATCTCTTACATAACAGCACTGCAATGATCAAAGTCAGGAAATTTAACACTGAGACAGTGATACAGTACTATTATCCAATCCGTGATCCATATTCAGAATTTTTCAATTGTCCTAATAATGTACTGTATTTGTTCTTTTCACCCAGTCCAAGGTCTATTCTGGAATCACTTGCTGCAATTAGTTGCCAAATCTCTTTAGCTTCTTTTACTCAGTCTCTATCTTGACCATGATATTTTTGAGAAGCATAGGACAGTTATTTTGTAATTCAGTTTGCATTCATTTGCTATTTTACATGATTAAATTCAGATCATGATTTTTTGTAGGATCACCAGAGGAGTGATAATGTGCCCTTCCCAGAAAGCCTGTGATGTCCACTTGTTCTAACATTTGACCACTTGGTTAAGAAGCTGCTTTCTAGGTCTCTTTTCTGTGAAGCTGTTTTTTCCCCTTGTAATTAAAAGTGTTCATGCTTTTGTCAGGGAGAACCTGGGCAGTTAAAAACATCTGATTTAATTATATATATATATATATATATATATATATATACACACACACACACACATATGTATATATATGTATATATATAGATTTGATTTAATTTAATTTAATTATATATACATATATATGTATATATATACTTATATATATGACACGTATATATATGTATATATCTACATGTATATACGTGTCATATATATACATGTATATATATATTTATATATATATTTATATATATATATTATAAATATATATATATATATTTATATGTATTTTGGGTGTTTTAAATAAAATTGCTATGGAAAGAGCCAGGAAAGTTTCCTAGTTATATTGGGTCATCTGGGAAAGCCTCACTGATAGTATGATAATATGATAATAAATTAGAAAAGAATAAATGTTCCTAGTGTGGAGGCCAATTTGGGGTAGGAAATTTTACTTAGTTAAGGTGGAATATGTTTGGCTACAAGAACTTGAATACTCAACCCAAGTGGCCTAAAAATAATGGGGTTTTATTATCTCCTATAAGAGGTCTGGAAGTAAGTTATCCCAGGGTTGATCGAATGGCTCAAGTTTTTCATCCAAGAACATTAATCTCCATGCTTTGGAACTTTCATTTTCAATATATTCATTTTGCCTCAGGTTTGTTTTATTGTGGTCATGAGATGCCCCCCTTGACTCTCGAAACCATTGTTTTGTGAATAAAGAAGGCTAGTGACTACTAAGAAGTCAAAACGTAGTGTTTGCCCCACTAAATGAGAGCAAAAATATGGGAAAAGATCATGCGTCCACATTCTTCAAGCAACACATTCATTACAAGAAGTGTATTTGCTTTGAAGCTTCCACTTCACATTCTTTTTGTAATTGACCATTATACTACAAAATAGTGATGGTGGTTTGATTCTGCTCAATATACTACATCTTTCATCTGAATGAAAATGTTCTCATCTTCCAAAAAGGGAAGATAAAAAGTTCTCTTATTTATCATAGTCTTCACAGGTTGAAACTAATTTTGCTTTTTGTTCTATCACAGCCCTATCTGGTTGTATGTTCTAAAGTCTAAATTTCAGTTTAACTTTCACTAACATTTCTGATAAAAAAATAATAGGGAAAATTTAATAGAGGGATAGAGGAAGAGAACACGCACGATTATTTCTGTCATTATGCTAGAGTTAATATTTACAACTTCTTTCCTCTGTTTACCAATTTCATGTTTTCTTTATTCTCAGCCTGAATTTGGGATGGTAGAAGTTTTTTTGCTTGATGGGATGAATCGAACCTTTCTTCTCAATGTCCTGTGTTGTAATGGTTCTTCTGTTATGAATTTATTACTGGTTTCTCAAATAGTGTAAATGATCCATGGTATATGACACTCTTTATTATCTTGCAAATGACACAAAGTAATACAATGAATGACAGTTCACTGAGATATGAACACTTGAGAAGGTAGTGTAATGTACTTTAACAACACTGAAAAGCAAGGAAAACCAACTTGCAGGGTCAGAAAAGCAGAGAGACAGACAGAAACAGAGGGAGAGAAAGAAAGAGAAGACAGAGGAGAATAGACCAGGATATTTGCCCTAGGTCTGATGGTGTTATAGAGAAAACTACATATATACAGGTATATAATATTTTGCACCTAACTTCTAGTCACTGTAGAGAAGCTTGGAATATAAAATCCTTGGATTTAAAATTATTACTCTTGGAATACAAAATTTACATTATTCTTATAAATAATCCTTAACCTACATCTTTAAAATCTTCACTTAACTGGACTGCCTGGGTGGCTCACTCTGTTAAGTATCTGACTCTTCATTTTGGCTCAGGTCATGATCTCACGGTTCCTGGGAATGAGCCCCACATCATGCTCTGCACTAACAGTGCAGAGGCTGCTTGGGATTCTCTCTCTCCCTCTCTCCCCACCCCTCTCTGGCACACACACGTGCTCTCTCTCTCTCTCTCTCAAAATAAAGAAAAAATAATAATAAATTTAAAAAATACAATAAAATCTTTGTTTAATTTAGCTTAGGTTATTATTATATTTTACCTGCATTCAATAGGTTATGACTCTAGCATGTCCTTCTAAATTACTTTAGCCTGGACATCTACCTTCTGCCTCTGCACAGTGTGAAAACGTTCCTTCAGGAGTCAGGAAAGAATCTCATTTATTTACTTTATTATATAAAATTATTTGCCCATATGGTTTTGACAAATTCACCTCAAATCTGCAGGATAAAACTTTAGCAAAGTTTTCTCATGCTGAAATAAAAAGGGATCTTTGTTCTAACAAAATAGATGGGAGAAACACTTACTCAGTAGTCTATATACCAAACGCCTGCAATCTATAAGACATGTCATAAATATGTGTGGAAGATAAATTTTTGTGAAATTTAAAATGAACTCGATCTAGCCCACAATGGGATTATTCCACATGCAGCTGATTGAGGGGTGACCAAAGTTTGATACTTTTACTTCAAAAATAAAACATGGAGCCTAGAAGCATCACTTTGGGGAAACTAGGTAGAATTTAACTATGTGTGTGACACATTCAAATTCAAGTCAGATGAGATAGCTCAGAAGTTTGGTTATTTATTTTTGTGCTTAAAGGCTCTAGGAAATATATCTAAATGAAAACTTGAGGAGAATTAAAATATTTATTATTTTTTTCCATTGAAGTTTTGGGTTTCCAAATTGGTCATTTACTATGCTGTATTCCAGGTGGCTTTTTTGAAACATCTCTCACACATTCATACTGCATTGGAAAACACATGGCAGAAACGACTCTTGACTAGGGAGCTAGCAATAATTTTTCAATGGCAGACAAAATTAACAAAAGTACTTCTCAGAGGAAGCCTCTCACATAACACCATAAGCATTTGTGGTCACAAAATGGACTTTCTTCCTCTAAATTATTTTTCACACTCTCCAGGCTGTTGACCTACCAAGAGAGTGTAGTAGCTATTTTTTTTAAATGGGTATTTCATTGATTTAACATATGTTGGACATTTATGCCTGTATTTATTTTGCTTAATTATAATTCCTTTGAACTTTTGCCCTGAGGTAGTTTTAATGTGAAGGCCCAAATCTGAAACTTTTAATGAAATAAATAAATTTTCTTAGAAACATAGTACTTTCCTGGAAGAATAAATCTGTTTCCCAAAATAACTCACTTAATTATAGGTAATAACTTTTGCTTTGAGATAATCAGCAAAAATTTTAAATAATTTAATGCATAAAGCAAGCCCATGTATACATATGAACACATTTGGCATATACACAGACATATACGTACATAAATTCAACAAATATTTTTGAGTGTCTACTATGAAATAGGAATTGGAAATGTAACAGTGAACAAGCCAGTTGGGGCTTCGTTCTCATCAACCTTATATTATAGTGGGAATATACAAGAACAAAGTTTTAGTAAGCAATATACAGTGCCAAAATAATAGGGAAAAATTAATTGGGAAGGGAAATATATCCCAATATACGTTGATTTAGCTACAAGTCCCTTCTTGATGTAGCTCTTGCTTTCCCCTCTAGTCACATCTGTGCTTGCTCATGATTCTTAGAAATAAACTGTTGTCCTTTTGTAACCATACTCAAATATTGCATCAAAAATAGATTTCATTCTTCCATATCTACATTCACTCTATTTTTTTTATACTTAGAAGGTCCATCTTTCCAAAGCCTGTTCCCCGATGTAAATCTCATGTTTTCCCCCCCCACTTCTGATGGAGATTGGTACAAGACTTTCCCTCCAACCAAAAATATACAAGGCAGCTGTTTTTAAACATGGGCCGATAGAATGTGATCCCAAAGAGAGGAGAAATATACAGCGAGCCCCAAGATCACTCCAGTTTTCTGCTCAGGAGCATTTTACTACCTTAGCAGAAAGAAGAGGAGCTGAGAGATGAGGGGGGAGAGAGCAGATTCAAGGCTACTGAGTAGAGTGGCTGGCAATTTGGGGTCTGGGTTTCTGAAGAAAAGAGGCTAAAGAAACATGGCTTCAGATGGAAAGTTAGAGACACAGGAAGTAATAAGGAGCATCAATCAAAGTAAAACTGTAGCATTGATCACCATCTGACCTATTGTGGATTTCCTTCTTTTCTTATTTACTTTCTGCTTTTGAGATACACATAAACTCTGCAAAGGCAGAAACCTTTTCCTCTTTTGTTCATATTACATTCTTAGTGCAAGAATGACTCACACACAGTACATGCTCAATAAATATTTATTGAATGACTGACTATGTGAATCTCACATAACTGGATGTCTCAGGGGAGGGCAAGATCACAGAAAATGAAAACTGTGACTTCAACTTGGTCCTTTATGATTCTTTCAGGCGAATTCTTATACATGTATCACTCAGTTCTCAAATTGGCCTTTCCTCTGGCCAAAGCGCGATTATCAATAGCCTCTAGGGTCAGATGTCTCCTCTTTGCAGTGGAAGAGGGAGAAAACCACCCTTTCATTTGTGGAATAACACTCCTCTCTTCCAGCGTCTTTGGGCTGCATTAGGTTATGGGTGGGCACATGCAATAAAAATAACCGCTGTTGGAACTCCACACATTGATTAGATTAATTCTCAGTTCCTGAACCAGTGACTGGTTTGGGTGAGGAAATGGGATTCGATGATTAGTTTAGATTGATCAGGATTAACATCTAGGGCTGGAAACGGATGGAGGAAGACTGGAAACCTGAAGATGTAAGGAGATAATGAACACTGTGTGGTAGCTGACATTGTCCATTATATCTATATTTTTTATTTCACCCCATGTTCAAATATTTTATTCTCAGCAGTATAACAAACATCAAAATAAAATCTTTTTAAAAGACCAATTTCTTATTGTATCAGAAAGTAGCTGTTTGAAATCAGAAATGAGTGAAGACAGTTTAGGGAACTTGCAGTTGACCTTTAGAACTTTTAAGCTAGTATGTGTTGGGAAGAGAGAACTGAATCTATGCCTGTTTTGTTTGACATTGTGTCCATAGTCCTTAAGACAGTCCTTGACACAAATAATGCCTTTACTCAGTGAATACGTGATGAATGGGTGGATAAATTCAGGTGTTTGTTTTGTATAAAGAAAACCATACATAAGCTATAGAAATGCACTTTGCTTCCAGATAAGATTGCCTCTAAGTTATTCTAGTTATGCATATGCATTAAGGTTTATCAGAATAATTCTAGAAGAAACAAAAAGACAAAAGGCCAGGGGATTGAAATGTACCATCTTCTTATATGGTGTCTTACTCACCGGGTTATGTTATTTGTTCATTTTCCCCTGTTTTTCTGCTTTGTCTTGGGTTATTAAATATTTTGTATTAATCCATTTTATCTCCATTGTTACAATACTATTTATACTCTTTCATATTTTGGTAGTTGATCTATATTAGTATATCTTTAGTTAACCAGTATCTTACTTGGAGCAGTATTATACACTATTTCGTAAGTCGTGTAAGGACCTTATGACTGTGTATTTCAATTCTTCTCCCCAGCCCTCTGTTCTACTGCTGTCATATATTTTATTTTATACCTGCTATAAACACACAATACATTGCTGCTATTTTTTTCTTTTGACATTCAGTTATCTCTAAGAGCAATTTAAAAAATGATTTTACTTTCATTTATTCCATTCCCTGTTTGCTTCTTGGTAAAGATTCAAATTTCAGTTTGATATCCTATTCTGCCTGCTAAACTTCCCTTAATATTTCTTGCAGTCAAGGTCTGCTTGCAATGGATTCTCTCTTTTTGTTCTTCTTAGAAAGCTCTTATTTTTACTTCTTATTTGAAAATGATTTTTTGCTGGGTAGAGAATGATGGAAGGCCAGTATTTACACTTTTTTCTTTGTAGATTCTCATGAGAAATCAGCTATAGTACATTTGTTTCTCTGATTGTCATGTGGCTGCTTTAGACATTTTCTCTGTCTTCTGTTTTCAGCAATTTTTAATATGATATGCCTAGGTGTGTTCATTCATATACACCCACCCCAGTCCTGAGGGGGGATTGATTTTTCATCCTGTTTGGTGTTTTTGAGCTTTGTGGATCTGTGCTTTGGAATCTATGATTAATTGCAGAAAATTCTTGGCCATTATTGTTTTTAAACATTTCTCCTGTTTCGTTCTGCCCTGATTCTCCTTCTAAGATTCCAGTTAGACAATTGTTAGATTTGTTGATATTGTCTCACAGCCTTCGGATGCTTTGCTTTGTGTTTTTATTTGTTTCTTTGTTTTTCTCATTTTTCTTCTCTTTTCTGGCTCAATCTGGATAATTTCTGTTGACTGATTCTCAAGTTTCCTGATTTCTCCACTGTGTTGAGTTTACTACTTGGCCAGTCAAAGGCGACCTGTGTCTGTATTACTATGCTATTTATTTCTCGCATTTCCATTTGATTCTTCTTTATGGTTTCCTTCCTTCTGATGAATCTAGCCATCTAATCTTGCATGGTGTCTACTTTTTTTCCGTTTCAGAGCATGTAATACATTAATCATAGTTATTTTAAACTCTCTGTCAGATAGTTTCAACATCTGTGCCATATCTAGTCTGAAGGTTCTGTTGGTTGTGTTGTCTCTTCAAGTGTGTGTGTGTGTGTGTGTGTGTGTGTGTGTGTGTTTTCCTTTTCGTAGCCTTTGTAATTTTTCATAGAAAGCCAAACAACTTATGTAGGAAAGTAGAGACTGAACTAAAAGTTTTTGTGCTTGTAAATAGGCATATCTCTCCTTCAGCTAGGTTTCTAGTATGGAGGTTTGTGGCACTCTAGCCAAGAGTTGGGCACTTTTGAAATTTTGTCGCTGTGTTTGCCTTTGGTGGACCACAGTTTTCATATTTCTGTAGCCATAACTTGGGTTTGAAAGGGAGGCTGACTTCCCAAAGTTTTTCCCCGATTTCTTCTCTACTTTCACACTCAAGCTTCCCTTTTGTGCTGTACACAGAGAGGACCTGTCTCTCACAGCTTATCCAGCAATATTTCATCATCACTTTTACTTGCTTTTTAGCCTGGAAGCAGGAAGTGAAGGAAAGCATCCTCGGGTCTCCCAGATTGGCTTTCAAGGTGTTCCTGCTCCTCCTCCAGCTATAGTTCTGGTTAAGACTATATCCCTGTCCCCTCTATAGGGCTAGAGGATTTTTGTCATTGTGCCCTTTGCCAGGTGCAATAGATTTTCATTGGTGCCCTAAAACATAAAAACATTAGAACAGGTTTTATTGTTCTTCACTCTGTAGATTAAGGCCTTTGTTCCAGGAGATGGAGGGGGAGGATAGGGGGAAGATGCGAGGAATTGTTTCATGTCCCGTTTTCAGTGTCTGCTTTGCTTCCCGGTCCTATGTGAGGGAAGCTGTCTCCAGACCCCTCTTCATTTTTCCCTGTTAGCACTTAGTGGGTTTCAAGGAGAAAAAGGTGCTAGCATGTGAATGCCCCTCCCTGCATCTGTGGCCCTCCAAAACGCCACCTTATCCAGTCATTCTGCATTCTGCTTCCAATTTAACAGTTATTCTAGCTAAGTCCCACTGGTGTCCAGTGATGTCTACCGTAGGTAAGCAAATGCATCTTGTCTTCAGCTGTAGTTACCTGTTGCTCTGCAGTTTTCTGGTTAATTGTTTGTTTTGCGATCTTAGCTTTCTACTGGGTTCAAAAAACCGTGCCAATTGGTAATTTGCTTAGATTTTTTATTTCTGGAGGTGTAGAAGCACTACTCCTGGCTTTCCATATCCTGAAGCAGAAACGAGATCTCTATAAGACTATAGAGACTTATAAGTCTATAAGACTAGAGAGAAAAATATTTTTTCAAGTTTATTTATTTTGAGAGAGAGGAGAGAAAGAGAGAGAGAAGTAGAGCATGAGCAGGGGAAGGGGAGAGAGAGAGGGAGAGAAAATACCAAGCAGTCTCTGTGCTGTCAGCAAGGAGGTGATGCAGAGCTTGAACTCATGAACCATGAGATCATGACCTGAGCCAAAAGCAAGAGCTGCATGCTTTATGGACTGAGGCATCCATGTGTCCCAGAGACAAAAATAGTTTTAAAAGAATCCCAGCATCTACTAAGTCCCATTAAGGTGACCCTCAAAATTTAAAATTTTCTCCTTATGAAGCTATCTATTTATATAACCTAGACTATAATCTTTGAGAGAGGATTTTAGTTTAAATAAAAAATGCTTCTTATGATTTATGTTATTGACTGTTGGGTAGGATCTCTTTTGAAAAATTTGAAATCTGTAGAAATTGTTTCAGAAGTTGTAATTGAAAGCAAGAGAATGAGGGTGGCTTTCTTGATTTCAGCTCAGGTCATGACCCGAGGATCATGGGATTGTGCCCTGTGTCAGGCCCTGTGATGAGTGTGGAGCATACTTAAGCTTCTGTCTCTCTCTCCTTCTGCCCTCTTCCCTGCTTTCTCTCTCTCTCTCTCTCTCTCTCTCTCTCTCTCTCTCTCTCTCTCATTAAAAAGAAAAAGAAAAAGAAAGCAAGAGGGGCACCTGGGTGGCTCAGTCGGTTAAGCATCTGACTTCGGCTCAGGTCATGATCTCACAGTTCCTGAGTTCAAGCCCCTTCTTTGGTTCTGTGCTGACTGTTCAGAACCTGGAACTTGCTGCAGATTTTGTGTCTCCCTCTCTCTCTGCCCCTCCCCCCATTCACTCTCTGTCCCCATCACTCTCTGAAAAATAAATGAACATTAAAACAAATGTGTACAAAAAAAAAAAAAAAAAGAAAGAGAAAGCAAGAGAAAATTACATGGGTTTCAAGTTATTAAATACAATGACTGGTTAAGGTCTACCTGTATCTTCTGGCTTACATGACTAAAGGTGGTTTTCTGTGTGACAAAATCAAATGGAATCAAAAGAAGGATAGACTATGAGTGTGAAGGCCATGGTAGACTGATAGGACAAGAAATTAAAGTAACCAAATGGTTGGGTAGAAAATGTAATACACAGAGAAGGCAGAAATAAGTAAGACATGGCATAAGTAATGGTTATAATGGCTTTTAAAGACTACTTTTTCTGTTTATGTGTAATTCAATTTCTCCTGTTGGCCCTAGACACTGTTTGGTATTAGGCAACATTGGACACTTATGTATCTGAGGAGAAAATCTAATCTTTGAGTACCTAGAAAAATATTTGATAATATTAAGGCAAAATTGAAAGAAAAATGGGTACAACTTTTCTTAGGCTCAAGTCTCTGGAAACAATTATGGATGAGATAAGCATTCTTTAACTGTGTTGCCCAATCAACCTAATATTCAGGCTTCATGCATAAAATATGCTATGTTATTTACATAAAAAAGTTACTGCTAAGTGTCATATTTTTTTAAAAGAGAAGATTTAAACAGAAGTTGGGGTTTTTCTTCTTGAAGCTAGTTTAAGAGCGAAACACATAAGGAGAATAATACATCAAATGGAGGTTTTAAAATATTATTGTGACACCCCTCTCTCCTTTGGCATGAAGAGCCAAAACTGTTTGCAGAGCTAAAAGTTCCTGGTTTGTTAATGGAGGGACTCTCCATCACTCAACTTGCCTAAAAGTTCAAACTTGATTTTCAAAGCTTAGTGAAATGTAACGAGATGTAGTGGAAAGTTTCTAATCTGGCCAAGAGGTTTTTAGTACATTATATAAAAACTTAGAGATAATATGAAAGGATATATTTACAAACAGTATTTAAATTCAGGTGAGTAAAAAAATATTTACCCTTAAAATTCAGAAGAACCATAAAGATCAAGTTTAATCATACCTAAATGTGGTACATGGATCAGCCTCACCAGAGAGATATGAAAACCATGAAATTCAGAAAATTTTGGCCTTATAGCTGATAGAGGATTCAGTACATATTTTGTGATTGCCTAGAAAGTAACCCTCAGTTGGATGTCTTAACCAGAATTTAGGATAACTACCTACAGTTCAACCTATATTCTAATTCTCTAATTTCGATAACGATCTTAAATTACTAAGCTTTAATGATGTAAGATAGTTACACTTTGGCACAAACGGTATTCAAAATGTTGGGCAAAAGTAGCAAACGTTTCTGGTTTCTCACTATACAGTTAAACTGAAGAGAAGTGAGCTTCTGCGCTGTTACTAATTTGCAAGATCACCATCTAGTGGCAGATTCTTCCCATTGCAAGCACGCGGTCCCTACAGACCAAGAAGGGTGTCTGAAGATTTCATGGCCACGCCAATCCATCTTAGACACAAGATGTGACAAGGTGATTTTGACCATACCGGGTAGCATTGTGCAAGTGGTAATATCCCTCCTAGATTTATGAATCATGAAGTAATAGCCGGGAAAAGAGCAGAGGACACATGCCACACAATTAAATCAAATCATTAAAAGACAAGTTTCACTTTCTCTTCATTCTATCTCCTTCACATTGACAAAGTGTCACAATACTACTATTAGAGAAATTACACAAAGCGGCCATAAGGAAAAAGGAACGAATGCTAGGACAACGGCTACATCACTGCAGAACCTTTCATTGACACGTTGTGCGAGTTCTGCTTACCTCCTGCAGAACTGGGTTGAGAGAATCCCCCTGGAGCACACTCTATATCCACTTCTTCTCTTTACATAGGTTCCTTTAAACTATCTTAGAATCTTCCTGAATGACAGAAACTTGTCCTATGGAAATAATGTCAGCCTTTCCAATCATGGTAATACAAGCTGCAAGCATCAGCTAAAGTTTGAGATGCTTCTTGTGGACTGTGGGGAAGGAGGTTTTTAGCAGGAGTCAGCAGTAATCTACATGACAAGGAAAGCTTAGAGAGAGTAAAGATATTACTTCCTGGCCAAAATTAACACTGGCATTAAGATTCTATTGTGGGGCACCTGGGTGGCTCAGTTGGTTAAGCCTCCGACTTCAGCCTAGGTCATGATCTCGCCATTCCCGAGTTCGAGCCCTGTGTCAGGCTCTGTGCTGACAGTTCAGAGCCTGGAGCCTGTTTCAGATTCTGTGTCTCCCTCTCTCTCTGCCCCTCCCCCACTCACACTCTGTCGCTCTTAAAAATAAACATTAAAAAAAATTTAAAAAAAAGATTCTATTGTGCCTAGGGTGCCTGGTGGCTGAGTCAGTTAAACTTTGGCTCAGGTCCTGATCTCATAGTTTTTGGGTTCGAGCCCCACATTGGGCTCTGTGCTGACAGTTCAGAGCCCGGAGCCTGCTTTGGATTCTGTGCCCCCTCCCACCCCTCTCTATTTCTCCTCCACTTGCTCTCTGTCTCTCTCTCCCAAAAATAACCATTAAAAAAAAAAGATTCTATTTTGGCTAAAATTCCACTAGTAGGGATTAACTCCCACAAATAAATGTCTTGTACTTCCTAAAAATCCTTAATTTTGTCTATATTTAAGACGTCATCAATTATAAGATGCAGCATTTTTTTGCATACAACTATAAAAGGAAAAAAAACCTGTCAACATAACCAGAATACTCTTTAATTGTAAGATTTATCCCAAGGATGTTAAATTACATTGAAAATATATTTGTATCCTTGAAATATGGTAAATGAGCATTCTGGTAATGAGAGAGCATTTGGAGTGAAAACCATAAGATTAACAGACATTTAAGCGTTGGTGTCAACCATTCAAAGAGCCCTAAGGAAATGGATCATAGGATAGTCATGTTTTGATAGAAGAGGAGGAAGAGAAAGATAAACTCTAACTGCTTCACAGGGTTGACTAAGCCCAGCTTTATTTAGACCATACAATGGCCTTTGAACAAGTCCTTTTAGCAATGTTTATTTAAAGAGGTCACCATCTGAAGTTAGCATACTGAATTCCATTGCTGTTGACCCTTTGGAAAAATAACGGACTCTGAGAAAGGTTAGGAAAGGTGGGAAAAGTCTATGAATAAAACCTTTTCAAACTAGAAAGAGGTCAAAGTACAGCCTGATCAAAGACACAGATGAAATGCAGAAGAATGTAGATAAAGGTAAAATAATGAGTACCGGAGACACCAATAAAAAGAGAAATGCTTTTGTAAGTGGCTAGGTGCGGCTGCACCACTAGGAAAGAGTTCTCAGACGTCCTGTGCCAAGGCCTTTACTCATGCCTGTCCATACACAGCAGCAGCAGCAAAGAAAACAAATAAAAAAATGCAGATACTGAGATTCAATTTTAAAAGAGGCCAACTTACACTGAACATCAGAGCTCAGAGTAGAGTTATGGGGATGGTTTCATTTTTCTCTTTGAGCTGCATTTTAGATTTTACAGTAACACAACTTCCTTTTTAACTCAGGATGTAAAACAAAAGTAACCTAGAAAGTCGCCCTTCTCTCTCAAGGAAAAAAAAAAAAAAAACTCTGTAAACTGAAGTAATGCTGGGGCAAAACAGGATGCTACAGAAGATGTGTTTCAAGGGAATAACTGCCTGATACTAACATGATGTGAAAAAGTATCATTTGAAAGATAAGGAAAGTATTGTTTTTCCTGGATTATTTTTTCCCAGGGGTCTAAAATTTATCATCAAAGAATAATTTATTTGTGTCCTCCTATGTATGTATGTATATGAAATTTCAAATTTCCAATAAAATAAAAATACCCAGGACACAGCGTATTAATGCATTATGTCAGATTCCTTAGTAGATTTGTTTTACTTGATAAAGTTGCTAAGGAGCTTTATTTATTTATTTATGTAATTTATTTATTTATTACTGACATTTTCTTTTCTTCACCTAACATGACCACCCCCTATATGATTGACCCTAGGAAGTAAGAGTCACGGGGAGAAGGAGGAAAACCTTGGTGAACTAAAATTTTAGAATTTACAATATGCTAGATGCTCTACTAAGTATTTTACATATAATCCTTTAATCCTCCTAAGAACACTGTTAAGCAGATAATTGTCATCTTCATTTTACATAAGAAGAAATGAAGTCTCAAAGATGTCAAATAACTTTTTTAAGACAACACAGCTAGTCACTTGGTAAACTGAGTTAATCCAGGTAGGTTTACCTCAAATTTTTAGGAAACCACATCAAGATATGTGGGAAGAAAGACTCTACCTGTGGTTGCAAAGACACCAATTCAACTTTATGTCCACCAGAATATTTCCCAGATTTGCCCATTAAGTTGTAACATTTGTTGGATTTTAGTAAAATTAGCTCAGATTTTCCAGACTCAGCTTACATGTCTTGAATACTTATGGTAAGATAGATTATATATGTATCACATTCCTTTCATCTAATGCTCAAAATAACCCTTTAATATGGATATTTTAGTAATCTCTATCTCAGGTTCATACACCGGTACATAATAGAGCCAGGACTGCCACTGACTTCTGATTTCATGGTCAGGACTTCTTTCAATAAACTAGAACACCTTGAGTCTATATTTTACCTAGGAATTTTGAAAAACATTATGAGCTCTTTCAAAATATTTGCTTTGAGTAATGAATAGAGCAAGAACGTCTCCTATCTTTTCTCTCCCAACTTTGCTTTTGAGTATTGCACACAGTACATTTCCTTACCAAATTCTTCATGACTCTAATTTTAAACATTCAAATTGCTGTAGAGAAAAACTATTTTCATTTAGACTTAATCCAAAGTTGATGACCACCAATGAATATTACTGTTATTAATGAGACAAAGTTTTATTTGGGACAATAAAGTAAGTCACAGAGTTAGTTATAGAGAACATTATCATCTCCAAGAAACATGAGTTGAGAATTTAGGGTCAGAATATGCCATCCAGCAATTTTCTTCACATATTCACAAATAGTTATTGGACACACTATGTGCCAGTACTATTCTAGGTACTAGGAAGACAGCAATATTTTGTTTATCGTCCCAAATAAAACTTTATCTGCCCTCAGAGAGCTTACATCAAGTTAAAAGAGACAGACAAAAATGAGATAAACATAAGATGTATTGCAGGCTACATAATGATAAATATGGAGAAAAGAAACAGAGGTAGTCCAAATTTTTCTATAAAGGGACAGATAATAAATATTTCAGACTTTATGGGTCAGATGGTCCCTGTCATAGCTACTCAGCTATGCCCTAGAGACCATATGCAAACAGCTAGAGACAATATGTAAACAAATGGGAGTGGCCATGTTCTGACATAATCTTAAAAGCTAACAGAGCTTAGTCATGTGGGTAAAGAGGAAAAAGCCTCCAGGGAGAGGAAACAGGAAGTGCAAAGGCATTGAGACAGAAATTTGCCTTGTGTGTGCAAAGGTCAACAAGTAGACCAGTGTTGTTTATAGAGTGGGCTGGAGTGAGTAGGTATGGAACAGGAGATGTGGTCAGATATGAAAGACCTTATAGAACAGAGTAAGAATGATAGGTTTTATTATGTGTGAATAAGAGAAGACATATGTATGTCTTCTGTTTTAAAATCATTTATCTGGCACCTGTATGCATAGACTCATGGGAGACAAGAGGCAACAGGAGTGATGAGGCAGTGATCACAGTACTTGGGATGGGACAAGATGGGGTCTTAACCCAGAGAGGGTGCAGTTTCATTGATGAGAAGCAGTTGAGTTCTGGATGGATTTGCAAAGTATTGATAACAGGATCTACTCATGGTTTGGACGTGTAGTGTGAGAGAAAAGTGAAGTGATGGATGAGAGTTTTGTTGTCGGCAGCTGGGATGAATGGAAAAGACTAATAGAGGGATAGGATTTTTTTTGAGGAGGCAAATACATATCAGTTGGTAAGTTTTATACACATAAAATGTTGGATACATAAAGTTTGAGACATCTACTAATATATAAGAAAGGCACTGGTTCCCTCTCAATATACAGCAACTATCAATAGGTAGATGTGGCAATGGGGAGAGCAGAATCCAGAATTTCCTTTTACTTATTGAAATTTGTATAGTCATGATTAAGCACCACTTTGGGATTTTTGAAGTAAGACACACATACATGAGATATAATGTTGGCTCTGAAATTTAGTAAGTGAGTGGGCATAGATCATCATTTAATTTCTGTATACCTTATTGTTCTCAATTTTAAAATAGATATAATAGCACCAATCATGAGAGTGTACAGAATAAAAGATATAATGAACAAAAAGCAGTGAACAAAATGCCTCACAAATTGTAAATGTGAAATAAATATTTGATGTGGCTATTATTATCAATTATCAAGAAAAGTAAGTGCACTGCAAACGTATTGCCTTTAATTTATGAAAAATAATGCTCATTTCAAAAGACTTCCAGGAATATGTAGTCTGCGATGTATTAGCCTTGGCTCTACAAAGATTATGATCTAAGAGTTTATTCAGCCTCCAAAAAACAAGGAGTCCTGGTTTATTCAAAAACATTTTCTTGCTGTATTTTCACTCACTGAAAATGCAGTCCTTCGCAATTGGTTAAGCATTACTTATGTTTGTTGTTTTGCATTTTTTGTTTTAAGCATTAGAGGTGGGTATATGACTGCTGACTTCTAGGACAAGGAATTTTGAAAAGAAAAAAGGAAGGAAGGAGGAGAGAGAAGGATAAAGGCAAGATGGTTGCAGTAAATAGGAAACAGGTTTCTGATTTTCTAAAGAATAGCTTGTATATACATTTATTTTTACAGAACTTCCTTCTCTCTCTCCTTTTTCACAAACTTGTCATGTATCAATTTGCAATTGGTATCCTGAGTCATAAATAACGATAAATAGACTGACTTATTTCTCAATGCAAACAGTCTCTTTGGTGGTTTAATTACTTGATAAAATAGAAAAAAAAATTGAAATTTCTCATAGAATATCTAAATATTTGTGTCATCACACATTATAAGATATAGTGGTGTTATTTTCACTTATAAACTTTCTGTTTTGGAACAAAATATTATTTAGGGTCATAATGTGCATTATTTGTATTGAGATTCATTTATTCAAAGGAATTTTAAGGACAAAAACATGCAAGTATGAAAATAAATTACACAGGCATTTGCTGAAATATGTGGTCATTTCCCAACTTCATATGGTCCAGGGTATTCCCTGAAAAATAGAGGGCCTTTGATACAAAGATTATTAAAGATCAGTCAGAATATCAACCTCAACACTTGATCTTGGCCTAGTCATATTAGGATACTAGCTTATCTTTAATATATTAAACAAACAAACAAACAAAAATTGTACTTAGCAAACAGTGGAGAGGCCATGTAGAGGATTGAATTAAAACAATGCTAGGATTCTGAATGATGTGGGTTTGGATTCCAACTTCATGACTTATTATGTGACATTTGAAAGTTATTTAGTCTTTCTGAGATTTGTTTTTCATTTGTTAAATAATTATATTAAACAAATATTATTTGTTAAATAATTATATTAAAATCGGATGAAAGGACTAAATGGAAAAAAAAGAAATTGAAATATCTGTAGGAAGTTTTAGTCTGTTGTACTGAATGTTGAACCATCATTCAACCTTATTTACGGAAATGACTACCATGATTCTTATTTAAGGAATATTGCAAACCAAAGGTGGAAAACTAGACCTAACAATTAAATGAATATTCATGTTAACTAATGTGTTTGCTGTAGTATTTTAAATAGTCTCAGAGCGCCTGGGTGACTCAGTCAGTTAAGCTTCCAGCTCTTGATTTTGACTCAGGTCATGATCTCACAGTTTGTGAGATGGAGCCCGATGTCTGGCTCTGTGCTGACAGCATGGAGCCTGCTTGGGATTCTCTCTCCCTTTCTCTCTGCCCCTCACCCCCCCCCTTCTGTCTCAAAATAAATAAATACATTTAAAAAATAGACAAGGTCTCATTTCTCATGAAGAAAATATTCCAATATTGTTGATTCTCAAATTAGACTCCGTTTCTCCTCCCCTCAAAAAAAACTGTATAAAATCACCATTAACTTGTACAGAGAAAAAATGTAGTTGAATATTTCTCATCTCCTATGCATAGAAATTAGGTTCTAAGAATGCAGAGGGCTTCTGGAAGAGTGTTCAGGAAAGTGTGTGGACTCTAGTGGAGAATTAGGCCTCAGGCTCACAGAACTGTGCATATAGTTCTTAGGGATATATTTTTAATAAATTCATTTCATAGTAAACTTTAAATTAAAAAGTCAATGGCAATTTACCTACTTCCAAGTACTAGGGTGGTGGGGGAGGCTAGAAAATTGTGTTAATTGCCAAAAAAGATTAACATTGGAATAAAAATGGGGGACCATGACTGCAAAATTGACAATTAGCCCCTCTTTGCACATATTCTTCTACATTCACTTCTATGTGTTATTATGCCAGTCCGTTATTTGAGTATGGTAACTGGAGTCTTTTTTTCCCTTTCAAATAGAAAAAAAAATGCTAGTGGAAATTTCATTTGTAACATAACTTAATTCTGGATTTTACTTTTGATTACAGCCAGGGTTTACTTTGATGTTTTCAAAATGAATTGCAAAGACCATTTATTCAGTAAATTTTGAAAGTAGAAACATACTGAAACTTTTATCCCACTTGGTAAGCGGCCATCCTTTAGTTGTATCCAAGTTTTCCCATGAAAATGCCAATCGGGAATAAAACTGACAAATATATTCAATCAAAGATGGAATTTTTTTGCTCTTAAGTTGCAAATGGCCTCATTAAAATAAAAGCACCACCTTAGGGATTGCATAAAGCAGAGTATTGGTACCTAAATGGTATTTATGACCAGGCTAAATGTAAAGTGAATTAAAATTTAAAGGATTATAGTCAGGTAGGCCACAGACATCTGTAGAGAAATGTCCATTAAGAAGATGAAAGAACCAGCAGTCCCTGGTGACAGGCACATGTCAGGTTAGCGGTCAGCCATACCTATACACTTAGTGCCATAGCAAATGAGAAACACATTGCCCAAGGAGGAGAGTACTTAAAAAATATTTATTTTAAACCGAGAAAAAAAATAACAAAGCTAACATTTTGGAATTCATATCCATCATTGTCATCAAACTAAAGTCAAATGAGGAAAATAAGACGTGGGCTGATACTAAATTATTATCACATATGTGTTTGTAGGTACCGTATACATTCCAACTCATGGCTGTATTTATAGAATCAATTGGAAGAATAATCTTTTGAATGTGTCATTACGTCTATGATGCTGTAACCACAAAGAAGTGCTACTTCACCCTGGAAATAAAGGCCTCGTTTAATAAAACTCAAAAAGTGAAATAGCCTCTAGGGTGTTAATACACCAAGGGATTCATTCTTTCACAATGTGACTGAGTCACAAAACCAGTCACTATTTTTGTCATTTTTATGGCACAATGCTGTCCTGTGCATGCAGCATACATAGCTTTGTTGCATCTGCCTTGTTAAAATCAAGAATTCTTTTGAAATGGTCATCAAATGCTCTTAAGTGATGACTCATGGACACAGGAAATCTGGTCTCTTAATTGAAAGAGACTGACTACGTCTTTCTTTCCTTCCCTTCCTTCCTCACTCCTCCCCTCCTCTCTTTCCTCCCCTGCCCCATCCTTCTCTCCTCTTTTCTATTTCCTAGGCTTCCCTTCCTTCTTGCCTTCCTTTCCCCTCTAATCCCCTCCCTTCTTCTCTCTCTCTGTCTCTCTCCTATTGGGTGGGAAACACCCATCACTGGTGTCCAATAAAATACACTCAGCAAATATCCTAGGAAATCAACTTTGGTATTTGATGTGGCAAAAGATGGTTGAAGTTACTTATTGCAGAGAAGGCTTCTACTCTGACTTACATTCATAATACAAACATAGCCGCTTCCCACTCTATGTTTTTTAAATGTTTATTTATTTTTAGAGAGAGAGAGAAATAGAGAATGAGGCAGGGAGGGGCAGAGAGAGAGGGAGACAGAGAATCCCAAGCAGGCTCCATGCGGTCAGTGCAGAGCCTGATGAGGGGCTTGAACCCATGAATGATGAGATCATGACCTGAGTTGAAATCAAGAATTGGACACTTAACCAACTGAGCCAACCAGGTACCCCTCTCACTCTGTGCTTTTAAAGACAGTTCAGAGAGAAAACTTTCCCTACTAAGTGTGCAACTCATATTCCCTGGGAATCATGGCTTCCCAATCCAGTTTTAAACTAACAAGCCCTTGATAACTGATGATACTCAAGTGTACCCATTGCTAAGAAGAAGTCACTCTCAAATTTGGGCTTGTGTTCCCCAAAATACAGAAAAAAATGGTGTTTTGCAATCTTATTTTGCCTTAGAACAGAAAGAATCTTTCACCATGAAGGCTCTTTTGCTGCTTCACCGGAAATCTCAAATGTTGTTTGGATGCTCTTCTCTGTCTTTATGATGAAACTGGTTCAAAGTCCCATTCTTGTAGTTTGTTTTTTTTTTCTTTAACAGTTATTTATTTTTGAGAGAGAGAGAGCGAGACAGAGCACAAGTCGGGGAGGGGGAGAGAGAGGGGGTACACAGAATTCAAAGCAGGCTCCAGGCTCTGAGCTGTCAGCACAGAGCCCAACATGGGGCTCAAACTCATGGACCTCGAGATCATGACCTGAGCCAAAGTCGGCTGCTTAACCGACTGAGCCACCCAGGCGTCCCCCACCCATTTTCCTAGTTGTATCTCTGTTCTCAGTCTACAGTCCTTTATTTAAATATACTTGCTTGATGGATTGAAATCTTTGACACTGGAAATAAGAGATGGAGGAGGATGGCTCCAAAAACACCATTTCCCAACCCTAGGATCTTCTAGTTGGCACCACCCTTCCACAACCTCCCTAGCTTTATCTCTAGTCTTGACATGTGATCTAGTCTAGAATGTGATCACTAACCACATTCCAGATGGTGTATTGAACAGACAGCACAGCCATACTGGAAGATGTGGCTAAAAGATGTGTGCTAAACATCATCTTTAGGACAGGAATTGAGGCAAAACCATGGTAGACTTAGTGAGGTGAGATGTGGCAAGTAAAGAGCTTTGACATGCATCAGCAATCTCAGATGTGCAATTAGGGGTCTAATGATAAACAAAATGGGGATAATTGGAGAAACAGAATGTACTCCAAGATAATCTGAGGGGAAAAACGGGGATAGTAGTATCACAGCCCAAAGAAAAAGACTTGGGACAATTTTTATATTTTGTGTGTGAATTTTTAAAATCTAGTATTTTCTTGATTATAGAAAATGTCTTCTGCTGCTTACTTTCATTTCATATTTTAGTAGCCATCTTCTGGGGCAGAAGCTCTCTTAAGATGACCTACTACCTGTACTCTCTGTTAGAAGCAATGCTATGGAACTCTTTTTATCCTCCCTATGATCAACATGAACATGACGTCCATATCTTTATTGCAGTATCTTGCCCTCAGCTCTGTTGGCTAGTTAGTGTTAATTAAAATTGTTGAGATAATGGATAGATAAAATGTGTGAGTTGTCTTCATTCAGAGCTTCATATTATAAATTATTTAAAGAATCTTTAAGTTGAACAAATAGCAAGAAGTTTAGGTGGGAAAGGTATGCAGTGGTGGGAGTGATTGGATTCTCATAGAACCTCCAGTCATGCCCCCGTGCAGCCGGCTACTCCATCTGGATGTGGGGCTTTTTTTTTCGCCTTCCACCTGATCCGGACCTACAGACGACCACCTCATTTCCTCTTAAACAAGTTACCTGTCTCATCAATATACACTAGTAGTTTTATTCCAAAAATCATTTTTATTAAATACAATGTTCAGTGAAATATCAAAAAGAATGCTGAATATATTTCGAAGTAAAGGAGACTTTGTAAGGTGTTTTGTCTATGTCAAAGCATGTGTGTTTGATAGGGAAAACTTTTCACACCAGCTCCATCCCAGACTTGACTCTTCAGGGAGCAATCTCAGATGGCCTCATTAGAGAGAAGTTAAATTTGGGCTGGCCTGAAATGGTCTGGAGTTTGACTTCAGCTTGCCATCTCTAGAGATTGTAATCTGAATTAGATAAACTGCTTGGAATCTTTTTCTTTATCACTTCTCTGTTTAAGGTGTGTACTCAAATGGATGTGATGATATAGCTAAATAGAAAGAATAAAAAAGAAGAGATCTGCACAGCTAATAAAAATAGTACAACCCACAAGCAATGAAAAAGCTGCTCTAAAACATTTCCTGATAATTTACTCAGAGGTTTAAAACTTAGATTCTGTCAGATTTGAAGAAAGGAATTTCAACAATGAGGGGGCTCTCCACTGAAAATAAATGTCCTTACTAGGTCTTGCAAGGGTTCAGACTGAAGCTCAAGCTGGTCAGTAAACCTCGAGGGTCAGAGGTTTGAAGGGAGAGGAGTGATTGTCACATCCAAGCCATATATAGCTCGTCATCATTGGTCTGTTTAAGAAATGTCAGGCATTTCCTCTTCCCAACCAAGAAAGAGTCCTAGGAACAAAACTCATGTTCACACAATTTAGACTTTCAGCAAAATATCAATTTGCCTTTGGGTTTAAAATAACAGAGAAAGGTGTGGAATAATTTACGGGAGGAAAAGAAGTCTCTTGGGGTGGCTGTTATCTTATGCCATGTTAATGTTCTTGAGCACTGGACACTCCCCTGTAGTTGAATGTGTATTTATTGAGAAATATTGTTCTCTATGTCATAGCTCTGTGCATGAAACTATTGTCTAAAAATAGCTATTTAAAAGAGAGTATAATTATTAAGATTGGGATTGGAGAAGTAAGCGTGTTCTTAAGGAAAATATTAATGGCAGCTACTCCTATAATATCAAGAAAACACCGTGTTATTTTTATCATGTTTTTCAGAAAGAAAATCTGAAAATGTTAACACAAAACAAGCAATGTGTGCTCAGTGTCCAGATACTTCCTCCTGAAGCTATGGATTTGGATTGACTAGGGCACACCTGGACTTAGCCCCAAGGTTTGGGGTCCATTTCCAGGCCAAAACCCCAGTTTCCAGTTCAGGGCTCCTGGATTCCATTAAGATTGCCCATGAATCAGGCAGGGCTAATTCAGCCCTGAACAATCAATCACTCTCACTCCATTTTGTGAGTGGGAGTGATTGATGGTTCTCCTCTGGTCATGGCTGACCTAGACGTAGGATGCGGACCTGAGCACAATGCCTCATGTGTGAGTGGCTTATTTGGAATTAGTCAACTGCAAGTAACTCTCTTGTGTCTTCCTTGTTGCTTCTCTAGATAGACACATATCCTCAAGTCCTTTCTATGCAGCCTTCTGTTTGTTTCCAACTACTGTTTCTCTCTCCTTCCCCTCATGGAAAATAGCTGCATGTCTATGCCCCCTACTCATTTTCATAGCCCTCGATTAGCTAGCCCCCAAATTTTTTCCCCACACATTCAATTATGTTTCTATTTGATCTTCGATTGTTAGAATCCGATCGGCTAACCCATCTACTCCTCCCCTTCTCTCTTCCCAACCCTGGGGTTTGCAGGAGCTGTCCTTTCTCTTGTTTTCTCATAGAATTGTCAGTAAAGAAAAAGAAATGTGATTTGAACTGCTTTTCTCCTCTTTCTGACATTGTTCTTTTAAGCAATGTGTGGCAGGGATGGTAGGGAAGGGGAGTAAAAACCAGCTTCTCCATGGTTTTGTGAATTAGTATATTTTGTTTGCAGCTAGTTATCTTCCATTCTTGGGAATACTCATGGTGCATTTCAGAGAACAGCGCACCGTTTTGTAGATGTTATCATTATGGCCTTTTTGCCCAGAATTACCACTGCTGTTACAGTCACTACAAGGAAATGCTCTCCCACTCATTTCTCTGATAAGAAGCTGCCTCCCATCCTCATACTTCCCATGGTCCACTAGCTGGACTGAGACATTTGCAGCAAGGGTTTCAAAGGGAGGCTAATAATGTGCACCGTTTTCAGGATTGTTATTTTCTCCCAAAACTCACTGAAGTCATGAAAACCCTTATGAAAAATGATTAGAAAAGTTGCAAAAATTCACAGACAAACACAGGGCAAAACTCAAAGCAGTGCTTTTCATCATTTTGGCAAAGTGAAAACGGGAGGGCCTGCTCTTTTTTTCTGTCTCGTGGCAAATCACGATTCTGAACACATCTACTACATAGAGTTATGGAATTTTTGACCATTTTCTCTAACGGGGAAGGTACAGTTTTGATAACTCAGAGAAAAATAGCTAGTGATTATCTCAGGTTACACACAAAAGGGCGATCATTATTTAGTATGTAGTGAATATTCATTTATTTATTCAAAATTCAGGATGTAAATGAATATATTGACTTATAAGATAGGATCATTTGAGAAAGAATATTATAAATGCATAAATGTATATACACAGCATATATTATATATTAAATAAAATATACATATAAAGAGTGTAAACATATAAAGGGTATATATATATATGTGTGTGTGTGTGTGTGTGTATATATACATATATATACATATATATATACACTTTCATGGATATAGATATATAAATTGATAGGATTCAAAGGAGAAAACTATTTTGTCCATAAAATAATGTAAGAAAAGATTCCTTATTCAAAAAGTTTATTTATTTATTTTGAGAGAAAGAGAGAGAGAGAGAGAGAGAGCACAAGTGGGGGAGGAACAAAGAGAGAGGGAGAGAAAGAATCCCAAGCAGGCTCACACTGTCAGCACAGAGCCCCATGTAGTGCTCCAAGTCACAAACTGTGAGCTGATGACCTGAGCCGAAATCAAGAGTTGGACGCTTAACCTAATGAGCCACCCAGGTGCCCCTTTGACACATAGTTGAATCTCTTAGATGAGAGAAATGTTTTTCTTGAGGGACTTACAGATTTTTATAATTTTGTTTAAATAACAAATGCAATAAAAACATTCTATGTTCTTTTGTATCATCTTTTTTCTCTTTTGGTCTCTGTGAGGAAGTGCAAAAGACAGTAAACAAGATAATAATGGGTTAAACAAACAAACAAGCAAACACATGAGTAAAGGGGTCAATCTCCATTTGGCTCTGCCAATGTTTTCAGTAAGAGTTGGGCAGTTAGCCTGGTGGACTCCCGTACTGGGGGGCAAGAAAAGCAGAAGTGTGACCTAAGGGACAGCAGGTTTTATGGTGTGGCAACATCGTATATTTGGCCTCCCTGTTGGCTCAGCGTGGCAGCGACAAACTCTCCCCTGCTTTGTCCACATGCAGCACATCTGAAGCTCACCCAAGAAGAGACTTTCCCTGAAGGGAGGGGCAGCTAAGGAGTCCCAGGACAGAGCTGGCCCACTCTGAGCGGTCATTCTAGTCTATTCCCTTAAGGGCTTCAGTGCTGCCACAGAAGCAGCATTGTTTAAGCCATTGCTGAATCACAAAAATATTCCTTTCCTGTCAGCCATGTCACCACCCTTAGACTGAGAGCCAAGCTCATTCTCTGGCCATGAGAACAAGTGGAAGTGGGTGGGAAAGCAGCAGGATTTCTTCCATCATATCCGGAAGACTATGCTTCTAGCTCCCTCTCAGATAGGAAAGGGCATTGCTACTAGTTTTTTGTTTTGTTTTGTTTTCTTTTAGTGAGAAATAAAACCGCCTTTTGAAATTAGTCATTAAACATAAATGTGGTTTACAGCGCAGGAAATGTCATGGTTCCTAACCAAATAAGAACTAAGGAACTATCCAGTTATTTTTTTATTAGTAGTATCTGCACATCAGAATGTGTGTATTAATGTTATTTGATGAGATTATTGTCAAGCAAAGGA
This sequence comes from Prionailurus bengalensis, assembly GCF_016509475.1. NCBI lineage: Eukaryota > Metazoa > Chordata > Mammalia > Carnivora > Felidae > Prionailurus > Prionailurus bengalensis. Next base: position 137,523,198 of record NC_057345.1, on the reverse strand, counting down.
TATGCAGGAGAGATATGATTGCTTTAAAGCTAGGGACAGGCAGATGCGTATCAAATGTACATAAACATCTGAAAGCAGATAAGAAAATATTGGCCTTGCTTCAAATGAGATGGAAGCAAAGATAGGCAAGAAGCATTTATCAGAAATGGAGTGGAAAAAGATCAGGGCCAGGTATGTAGAACCTCCAGGGTCTGTAGTTGCAAGCAAATAAACAATAAAATTTTAGATGCAAGTTATTGAAATGCTGCTGTACTTTGTTAAATAAACAACTAATGAAAATATATGAGAGTTGAAAAGGTAAAGATGTTGTCCATCATTACCTACAAGTAAAGAGTAATTGAGCATATTTTGAGGTTTATTTCCTTTATGACTGTGAAGCAAGATCAATTTTAAAACAAACTCTCATTTCTGCACTAGTGGCCTTAAATCCATACAGTGGTGTTCTTTTTCAGTCCAGAGCATGAGAATAATTTTTCTACATAGAATTCAGAATATCTAAGGAGCAAGAGGCCCTGAAAGTTATGCATGATACTTCTCTATGAGGTAAAAGATATCATGTTTATAAACCATGTAATCACAATCTCTCTCTCTTTTTTTATTTTTATTTTTGAGAGAGATAGAAAATGTGAGTGGGGGAGGGGTGGAGGGAGAGTGGAGAGAGAATCTTAAGCAGGCTTCACACCCAGTGGGGAGCCTGATGCTGGGCTCCATCTCACAACCTCTTATGACACACAAGATCATGACCTGAACTGAAATAAAGGGTCAAAAGCTTGGGGCACCCGGGTTGGCTCAGTTGGTTAAGCATCTGACTTTGACTCAGGTCATGATCTCACAGTCCGTTCTGTGCACACAGCTCAAAGCATGGAGCCTGCTTCCAATTCTGTGTCTCCCTCTCTCTCTTCCCTTCCCCTGCTCATGCTCATGCTCATGCTCTGTCTATCTCTCTCTCAAAAATAAAGATACATTAAAATAAATTTTTTTAGAGTTGGATGCTTAACCAACTGAGCCATCCAGGTTCCCTGATCACATTGTCTTCTAATAATATATTTAATAATTTGGTCCATGACACTTATATTTCTTAAACCACAGTATATTAAATAAAATACATGTATATGTATATATATATATATATTTATGTCTTACATATATATATATATACCTAGTGTTTGTGTATGTGTATATATAAAAATAAATAGATAAATAAATATATACTTATAAAATATAAACAAAAAATCATTTAAAAATACTGAAAGCATAGGAACACCTGGGTGTCTCAGTAGGTTGGGCGTCCAACTTCAGCTCAGGTCATGACCTCACTGTGGGTTTGAGCCCATCATCGGGCTCTGTGCTGACAGCTCAGAGCCTGAGGCCTGCTTCAGATTCTGTCTCCCTCTCTCTCTGCCACTCCCCCATTCATGCTTTCTCTCTCTTTCAAAAATAAATAAAACATTAAGAACAATTAAAAAAAAATACCGAACACAGTTTCAACTTCCTAAAAGGTGAAGATTTCAGATTTTAGTTTGGTTAAGGGGCAGAATTATTTTGTTCTGAGAAAAGCATTCGAGTGTATTCTTTAGTTACAGAATTATAAAGAAGGCATGGACACATACATTGTTCTTGCAAAAAACTTTGAAGTGATGACTGAACTGAATGTACATGTTCAACTGGATAATGATAATGAAAACTGGATATAGGTTTAACAGACTCCTTTAGTCTTTGTAACTTTTAGGAAAATGTGTCTGTACTCTGTGTGGATTTAGATTTTCCTGAGCCTATGTGGTATTGCTTATTTTGTTGTATTCTTGTTCAAAACCTGAGGGATTGAACTTTGCCACAAACTGAAAGAAGGATTTGGGAGAGAAAGATCTGGGATAAGATTGGTCCAGGCTGGCACTGGCTGAGCTACAGATGCCCTGCAGGTGGAGCTCAAGATTGATGAATTTAGATATATATTCTAATTTATAAAGTATTTCTGGGGCCACGTAACCTTACCACTCTGCATCAAATGAGTGAATGGTCACACTTCTAATCACTTTTGCAAAAGTTCTACCTGAGGATAGGAAATAAGGACTTGAGAGGCAGACCTCACACTGGAGTTAGGAGTCACTTTTCCTCTTATTGGCACCTCATAGGGTTAGGGCTCAATCAATGGAAAGAGCAAGCCTTGTTTGAAGGCATTTCCATTGGCCTTGCAATTAGGTGATGGTCTAGAAAATAGGACTATCCCAAGGCTCCCCACGTTGCACTTCCTTCCATTGGTTTTATGCATTTAGAGAAGTCCACCTTGGTAAAGAGAATGCCTTTCAGTCTTGAACGGAGTAGCAAAGAGGAGAACAGAAGATCATCCCTTAAACCCAGACAGTAGCATAACTCAGCATCTCCCAGAGAATTATCTCTAGAGGATTTAGCAGAAATATCAGAGAGAGGCTAAAGAAGTACAGGAGATGCATTACATCATTAATTTATTCCTGTGTGCAACTGGCAGCCCCAGTGGTACATATTCTGTTTTAACCCCATTTGCAGTTTACTGTGATTCAATCCTGGTACTAACCATCTAAAGTTAGCATCAACCCCGCCAGTTAAGGGCTCAATCCCCCACAATACTTTCCCTGCTGCAAATCTCAGTGCAAGTTCAGGATGTCCTCATGCTACTCATACACAGCACCCTTAAATTGGATAATTCACTGGAATGACTCATTGAACTCAGTAAAGTGCTATGCTTATGATAACAGTTTTATTGTAAAGGATGCAATTCAGGAATAGACAAGTGAAGAGACACATAGGGTAACGTCTGGGAAGGTCCAGGATTCCATGCTTTCTCCTTGATAATCTTGGCATACCATCTTCCCAGAACATCATTGCGTTCACCAGTCAGGAAACTCCACTGAATGTCAATGTCCTGAGTTTTTATGTGGGTTTGATTACATGGGTAAGATTGATCAAATCAACTGCCACATGATTGAATTCAGTCTCCAGCCCCTCTCTTCTCTCCAAAGTTTGGGCTGGTTCAAAATCTCAACTCTGTTATTAGTGGTTGGTCTTTCTAGTGAACAGACCCCAATCTGAAGCTCCCTAGGAGTCCACTATGACTCATCTTATTAGCATAAAGTCCGATGTGGACGTCAATAACAGAACTCATGTGTAACAGACATTTCTATCACCCAGGAAGTTTCTAGAGTTGTAGATGTTCCATAGCAGGAACCCAGAACAAAAACCAAACACTTTGTTACATAACACACCTCTCTTAGATGTTGGCAGAGATGATTGGTTGGGTCTGTCTCCTAGTATTCAAAGAGAGTGGAAGCCAGAGCCATCAAATTTAGACAGACATCTGATCATGTTTTTCATCACTTTGTGGGGGAGACTTAGGCAAACTGGATAATACTTCGGAAATGGAAGTTGTTTGCTTTTAAAGATACTTCCTTCTTGGTTTGAACACTGGTATTGTAAGAGGAGGCTTCTTAAGTCAAATATAGTCTCTGAATACGGGTATGAAGCCAAGTGTGTTAGTCATGCAAATCTGGTAAGCAATTTGAGGACTTCACTATTATTTATACTTCTAGTAATCTTCCTGAGCCAGCGAGAGATCACGTAAAGTCCTAGAGTTTGTATTTGCTCGTGCACCACAAGATAGGACAGTTCTGGGCTATGAGAAGATAGGTACTTGTGTGGAAAAGTAACAAACTAGGAGGGCCGCAGATAATATCTTTATAAAGAGAAAGTAAAGTTCAAAGAATTTCAGGAGCTCTGCTATTAAATTTATTTGAAAAGCTGCAATTTGAAAAAGTAAGACATCCATTTTGTACTTATACTTACCTCTAAAACGTGGTTCATAAAAATCAACAAATCTCTTGTACTACGAAACCTGCCTGGCACTGCCCAGATAAGCATCACTTGCATCAGAGAGTCATTCTGACTATAACAAAAAATGACTGTGCTCATTTGAACTACAGAGAATGCAGACTGGTGTTCAGGAAAAACCACATGCAGTATCACATGTTAGGCAACCACTGGATGTACTGTTTGCTTAGTGTTTCTCTGGCTGATGAATGATGTTCCCCTTTGAAGAACCAAGACGCAAATGCTATCCCTGTGCACAGGAAACTGGAAAAAAAGTAAAGTGATTTTCTAAGTTTACTCAGAAAGCCGGTAGCAGAACTGGGTCAAAAGTCCCATGTTTTATTATTATTACTGAACCAAGAGCACCTAGAAGAAAAGGTTTGAAGGGTTAAGGACAAGGTCTTAAATTGATCATGTAAATCATTTTCTTTACTTTGATGTCTCCAGCATCTTTGTAGGTCACAGATAGTTTGATTAATGCCTAGGTGTTTTTATGCTTTTTAGAACTGATTCATAGTCTCTAGGATTGAGAAAGGAGGAGATTTTTTGAGTCCCTGCCTCATGCCCATTGATTTTTGTGGTGGAAGTGATTAGATAATGTCACTGTGGTTGTACTTTCTGATTCCTGCATGCACTTTATAAGGATTTTTAAAATTTTTTTCTTAACTTTCCTGAATAGTTATAAATAATTATTTCTTTCTAAGAGAAATTCCAAAGAAATTTGGGAAACAGAGGAAAATTGTCTGTGTCTGGTACCTTTGCTTATTTTTCTCATTTCCTTATAACAAATAGAATTAAATTTCATCTTATAAAGTGTTTTGTTAGGTTTGAATATTTTTTCATCTAAAACACATTAAGTTCTTTAGATACTTAAGAGTACATAATTACAAATGTATATCATTAAAGCAAAGCTATATTAATTAATACAAAGCTGCCCCAGGGTCTAGTAGCTTGTGGAGGCCCCAGCAAAACTACTTAGAGACTCCTTCTCTCCTTTGTCTTAACATGTTGATTTCTTTCTTCAATTTTAATTTTGTAACTTAACACAAAGTACATTTTGGAAATGTGCACAATTAGTTTAGACAATGTAAGGCAGGTTACTAAATAATAAATAATAATAGTCAAAAACAATCACAATAGCTGCGGTTCTATCATTAAGGCATATTTTTTCTACTAGTATATATTATACAATATAAAGTTAGTTTAAACCCAACTACTAGAATGGTCAATTTCATCAAGTGTTGTTTTCTTAAATAAATCTACTCCTGCAAATTCAAGACTAAATATTTGTATAAAGAGAAAAAAATGAATTGAGTTTTCTCCTGGATTCTATGTAGTACAAGGAAGGAAAGACATGTCTACGTTTGTGAGTTGTGTCACAATACAGATTTTTATTTTTTTATTTTTATTTTATTTTCATTTTTTTAATTTATTTTAATTTTTATTTTTTTCAATATATGAAGTCTATTGTCAAATTGGTTTCCATACAACACCCAGTGCTCATCCCAAAAGGTGCCCTCCTCAATACCCATCCCCCACCCTCCCCTCCCTCCCACCCCCCACAATACAGATTTTTACAAAGAGGTTCAGTTTGACTGTTTTCTTTTTTTTAATTTTATTTAAAAAAAATTTTTTTTTTCAACGTTTATTTATTTTTGGGACAGAGAGAGACAGAGCATGAACGGGGGAGGGGCAGAGAGAGAGGGAGACACAGAATCGGAAACAGGCTCCAGGCTCTGAGCCATCAGCCCAGAGCCTGACGCGGAGCTCGAACTCACGGACTGCGAGATCGTGACCTGGTTGAAGTCGGACACTTAACCGACTGCGCCACCCAGGCGCCCCAGTTTGACTGTTTTCAAATATCTTTGGTTGTCATATTAGAGTTGATGTTGTGACAGCTGCTATACACTACCATAAACTAACACCAGCGTCTCCCATTAGAGTCCTAATATACAAAAAGGGTAACAGACACATCAAGTGATTTTTATGCCATTAACTAACCTCGACTAACCAAAGACTTCCCAGTGGAAGTTTTAGGGTACCTATTTTAATGATTGGGTAAACATAGTTTGCAGTGAGCATACTGACACAAGCTAAACAGATGCTTTTAGAGGTTTCTGAACCTCACCACTATTGACATTTTGGGCTGGATAATTCTTTGTTGTGGTAGACAGTTCTGTGCATTGTAAACACCATAGGATGTTTAGCAGCCTCCTTAGCCCCTACTCACTGGATACCAGTAACATCCCCAAGACTCATTGTAAAAACCAAAAATGCCTCCAGCATTGCCAAATGTTTGCCGGGGTACAAAATCGTTCCTGATTGAGACCCACCGGTGTAAAAAGTGCTTGGAAATAGCCTTCATTCCACATTAAATATTTTAATGCTCCTCTATATAGGGTTTACTTTATTAATTGACTCAGCAAACATACTTCTTCCTAATACATGGAAACTCAGTTAGCCCAGACTCAGAGTGAGTTATCTCAAATTCCAAATTGATATAGTCTAAGTTAATTAATTTTATTGTATAAACCTAATAAACATTGCATTAACCAGAGTTTCAGATAAGTTTATAATGTTTTTATGCCGCTATCACCCAGCGCTTATTAGTATCTCTTAGTCTAAACAAAGCCTTGCAAACTATGCTATAATTTGTACAACAAAGAAGTATGAGGCAAAATGTTAATTCTGTTGTGGTTCAGCATGTTACCCACTGGTCAGTCATGTCTGCTATCAGATATAGTAATTGGCTCGCTTGTGTAGCTGTTATTTTTCCAACAAAAACTAAAACAGTTATTGTTGAGGGAATATCTTTAATAAGAGCGTTTTGGGAGTTCAGTGAAATATGTGTCATTTCTTCTGAAATCAGCCAAGTGGTTGGAAGAAATCGTGAGAATGTGAATGAAACTGGGAAAGGCTTGGGAAGAGCGTTGGGACTGGTCATGTGAGCCATAGAAATTGTTGCTTTTCTCAGCTCCCTTCTTTTCTGATGTCCAAAACAAGAGCCTGAGCTCATCTCTCTATTTCCCAGCTGTAATGATTTCATCCTGTTCTCTATCTTCACTGGCCCTGTGTCTTTCAAGTAACTCTATACTTTTGTCTTTGCTCTAAATGCCAGTACCAGCTATTTGTCAAAAGATCCTTACACGCCTGTAATATTCTCTGTAACCTCCTTATTGAGCCCCTTTTCGAACTTCCCTGCTTATTAGCCTTAGCATTTTCAACATTCAAATTTCAGAAGCAAAGAACTACTTGCTTATTTACCAGATGGTCTTTTTTACTTTATAATAATATCTAAAAAGACTGGAAACCACTCATTTCTCAGCTCGTCTTTCAGAAGTCATGGTGCAATAGGACTGGAATAGACCCTAGGGATCATCTGCTACAACTTTCCACCAGATGGGAGCTTTAAGCAGGAGGCTCAGAGTCAAACAGACCTGAAATCAATTTCTACCTCCATTTTACATTATCGGAGACATTGAACAGGTTCTTAAGTTTGTGGGTCTCAACATAACCATTTTATTTTATTTTTTATTATTTAAAAAATATTTTAATGTTTATTTACTTTGAGAGACAGAGACAGAAAGAGACAGAGTGCAAGCAGGGGAGGGGCAGAGAGAGAGGAGACACAGAATCCAAAGCAGGCTCCAGGCTCTGAGCTGTCAGCACAGAGCCTGGCACGGGGCTCGAACCCATGAACCATGAGATCATGACCTGAGCTGAAGTCAGAAGCTTAACCGACTGAGCCACCTGGGCACCCCACAACATAACTATTTTAAATGAGACTAGGAGATCCTACCTTAACATGAGATAATGTATTAAACTTTCTGACACATAGAACATAATTAATAAATATTTATTTCCCTCTCATTATTCTCATTGTAGGAGTAAATCCTACAACAAATTTCTGGAATTGGTATTTCTTATCCACATTATAGAAATTTTATTTTAATTAACATTTTTAATTAGGTAATCTATGCACTGGTTAAAAATTCAAACACTACAAAACATATTCAGTGAGAAGTAAACTTTTCTGTGAACGACCGCTATCATTATGCTTTTTTGTGTGTGACCAATAGAGATCGTCCATGTACATACAAATGTACTCACATGCACATATTCCTGTTTGATGCAAGTTGTAACATACTATGCATACTCTCCTACAACTGGAATTTAACATGAAACTTATTTAAATATTTCAGGGTTCGGATTACTGCCATAGCAACAAATATCCTCAGTTTCTCTACTATATATCTACATATGTATGTGTGTCTATCTATACTTCTCTATCCTTTCTCTAGCCATCTATTCATCTTTCCCGCTGCCTTGACCACTGACTTCTATTTCTTTTTCCGTGACTTTCTTAATCTCAGTACCCCAAACTGTGTACTGTATTCAAAAATACAGACTCTGTGGATCTCTCATTTAAATTCCCTGTGTTTCTTAGATGATACCATGGTTATTCGGTACAGTGTCTTATTCAGATGGTACCTATACAGATATGACTTTCATAAACACTATTTTATTCATAAAAATCTTATACTGAATGGAACTAAAATTATTAAAACAGTATTTGGCATAAAATCACTCTTGAATTCAGGTGGAAGATTCTCTAATATTTAAGATTACATATTTACTTCATTATAAACAGAGTGTGATATGCTATCATACAAAGACATACATTGTCTTCACAGTAATGACAACATTAATGCAAACAATTAGCAATGATCCAGCTGAGAGCAGTGTATCTACAATCTTAAGCTAGGACGTGGCAGTCAATTGAAATACCTAGTGATTTCAGGTATAGATGAGATTTCAGACTTAAAAGAGGCCCTTTTAAAAATTACGTGTTCCCTATGATACATTAAATAAGATTCTCCTTTATGCATGTGACAGTGATAGTAAAACATTTCTTATGGGCCTCAGGAGGCAAACACAACTTTTTGAGAATGTGTTTCCTTTTAAATTAATTGACTTCCCATCTTAAATTATCTACAGTGATACAGACTAAGCCTTGCTTGTTGCTTCAACCAACGTTGTCTATTTTAAAATTAATTCGTGGGGCGCCTGGGTGGCTCAGTTGGTTAAGCATCTGACTTTGGCCAAGGTCATGATCTCCCAGTTCGGGAGTTCGAGCCCCGTGTCAGGCTCTGTGCAGACAGCATGGAGCCTGGAGCCTGCTTCGGATTCTGTGTCTCCCTCTCTCTCTGCCCCTCCCCAGCTCATGCTTGCACTCTGTCCCTGTCAAAAATAAATAAACTTAAAAAAAAATAAAAAAACATAAAATTAATTCACATTTAGCTCACATGGTGAAAGAACACTTTCCCAAATAAAGTGGAGAATGTCCCATTTCTTATCTTTAATCTAGAGCAAAGTGTTAGAAACTGCAAACTAAGGTCCATTAAAGGAAACATCTGAGGGTTTTGTGAAATATTACAACTGTATGTGTGGACTTTTTTTCTGAAGGGGGGAGGTGCCCAAAGCTTTCAACAATTCTCAAAGGAGGATCCATAAAAAAATGAAAAGTCACTGCTCTCAATCAAGAATCTTCTCTAGAGAAGAGAGCTAAACAGAGAAATTGGTTCAGAGTTCTTTCTGTTATTTCTGGAATAGACTGTAAAGTAGATTTAAAGTAGATTTCTTAAGAATGCAACAGATTTCTTCAAAATGCTGTGGAGGATAGGTGTTTTCTCCTTAGATAGGGACGGTGATGGTTAGGTTTATGTGTCCATTTGACTTGGCTATAGAAAACACACACACACACACACACACACACACACACACACCCATAGTGTGTGTGTGTGTGTGTGTGTGTGTGTATATATATATCCTTGTTTCTTTGGAAAATCCTGACCGATATTGATTGATACTGATATTAATATAGGGGCTAACATTAGAAATGGAAATAGAGAAAGGATCAGCACATTTGGTGAAAAATTTCTCTCTGAATTCTAGCAGTGCTAGGGTCTTCAAAAAACAAAAATAAAATGGAGGGAATTGCTTAATGCAGAACTGAGAAGTATCTCCTGAACAGGTATTCAGAAATAGTTTGGAATGTCTTGCTTGGCTAAAAGCAAGCAAAAAACTGCACTAGCTATTGAGAAGACATCCGAAGATCCCAGCTGAGGAAATGATGGAAATTGGAGAGCAGCATGCAGTAGGGATAACAATGAAAGATATCCTCAGGCTTCCAGAGTCTGAAGGAATCCTATGTCAGCTCTCGTGGCTGTGCAAGATTCAGGGCTTTGCTCACCGTTGTTCTCTGAGCATCATGGGATGTTGCAATGCTTCTGGTAATGCAACGAACACTGTACATCTAATAGAATTTAATATATGAATATATCATTTTTTTCATAATTCTGAAATATTGTATCAGAGAGTTTGACAAGTCTGGAAGGGCATTTCTCTTTTTATCTGTGCAACAGAAAGTTGCTAATCAAGTTAAGCTTGTACAAGATAAGGAGAGAAGTACAAACGTGTGTTCCCAACTATAAAACGAAAGAACTCACCGTATCATCTATCCAGTTACTACATGTTTTTGGTACCTGGCTCATAAGAGATGTTCCAGACAAGTGATACAGTTGAGAGTGGACACAAAGCACATCTTAGAAAATTTCAATATATTTGCACTGCAATTGTACTTCCTTTTCTCCAAATCCCCTTTATTTTGTAACTCTTTTCCTAATCAACAGTATCCTGGCAGTCCTATAAGGAAGTCCAGTTGGGAAGATGCCAAAAAAACAGCCATGACCATTTCTTAATATCAAGCATAAGCCAAGAGTGAAACGCAATGTGTTATGTGAATTAGTTTTGCTATTATTTGTAATATGGTTTGGTTTTATCCTTTAACTTTTATAAACTTTAAGTTTGTTTCTTAAGTCAAAAAGAGGAAGGGGTACAAAGAGGTCACTACAGGGGAAAGTTTTTTTTTAAGCTGTCATTGGTGAGGTTTTATTTATTCACCATGGGAGGGCTTTAATAACTGCACTGCTTTGTTGATGGCATGACCATGTTTGCATTGGTCTTTCTTCCGAATACCTAGGCAAGGCTCTTTCATCTTACTCACACATCGCTTAACTTTGGGTCAATGCCAAATTCCCCACCTTCATGAATGATTAACTCATGTAGCCTGTTGCTAATAATGTGTGCACTTGATGGCAGATGATATTTATTTTGGACAGGGTGAATGCAGACCTTGGATGTTTGATCAAGGCATAGTGGGACAGAGCATGTGTGGGCACACTTTCTAGGGAGGACATTGCGGTCCATATCCTCAGGTTACTCCTCATATCCCCCCTGCATTGTCGTAGGAAAAGAGTCTTCAGTTTATCATGCACAAGTTACCTCCAACTCAGCCTTGTCATTGCAATTCGTCACACTTATATTCTGTCTTTTATGTGCTCTATCTCACTGAAGTCTCCACACACCAGGCTGCTGCCCCAGGGTATATGCCTACAACAAAGATCTCAAACATAGTTTAAAAGGAAACACCGTAAAAGAGAAAAATAACAGTCACAGTTGCTACTAGAGGTCAGTGCCTACAAACCTGGCAGATTTTCCAACTTCAACCATAGCTGAGTTACAAGGGCAGCTCTCAACTCAGCAGCTCTAAGTATGATTATGTGTAGTCACACTCTGACATTCTTTTTTCTTCTTCTTTTATATCAGTGCCCTCCTACCTAGCCTTCTTCAACAAAGAGGTAGGAAGAACATAGCTTCTTTGTCCTCCCTTAGCTTGCTGGTGAAATCTGTGAGGAGCAGATGGAGCCGACCGCCCCGCTGCCAGAGGAAGCAATGACGCTGCCGTAGACAATGTCGTGGGGCCACATTACCCATCTGGCAGATTCCCATAGCTCAGCTGTTGACAACTCCATTCTAATCAAGTCTGACCATCCCCAAGCTGCAGGATTCTTGAGTTTAGGCCCTGCAACTGCCCAAGACTCACCTCACTCTGGGAACATGTGAGAAATTCACATCCCCAATAGCCCAACTCCGGAGACTCTCAGTCAGTAAGTGTAGTGTGGGTTGTGGGAGTCCGTAGTTAACAAGCCCTGCAGAGGATACTGATGCACTGCCAGCCTTGGCGGTGCCCGGTTTACATTATGGCATTTTTTCAAGGTGTGAAACTCTGGTTACAGGCACTGAGAATCTCACGCGTAGGGTACTTTGTGCTAGGTGCTTTATTTTTGTACTCACATTTAATTCTCACAAAGTGCTTAAAAGTAGATCTAACACTTCATTTTAATGATGGGAAATTTTTTGCTGCCATTATTTTCTCTACTTAAATTCGAAGTGAGATGAATTTGTAAGGGCTTTCCCATAATCTATCTTGTGCTTACTTTGCTATAAAATCTAAACACAGATTGACAGGACGTCTACAGTCATCATTGTGTATGTGTATGTGTATGTGTGTTAGTTTCTGGAGAAGATGGTTCATTCCATGTGTATTACTAACTTTGTATCAATGATGCAACAGATTCAACAAATTTAGGAGGTAAAACAACCCAGATTTGTTTTCTCACAGTTCTGTAGGTCAGAAGTCTGGGTAGGCTTGACTGATTCCTCTGCTTTGAGTCTGACAAGAATGAAATGGGGTATCAGCTGGCCCAGGTTTTTGTCTGGAGGCCCTTGAGATAGGGCAGGATGTGCTTATTAGCAGAACTCAGTTCCTCATGGAACCTCAGCTCCTCAGGCCGGGGTCCTCATCTCCTGGCTGGCTGTCAGCCAGGAGCTTCTCTCACTCCCGAAGGCCACTTCCATTCCTTGTCATGTTGTCCTCTCCATTTCAAGCCTCCAAGGCACATTCATACTTTGAATCTCTGACTTTCTGTTCTGTTGCATCTCTTCTGCCTCCAGCCAAAGAAAGTTCTCTGCATTTTAAGCCTCATGTGGTTAGATTGGGCCCATACAGGATAATCATCCTATCTTAAGGTCAGCAGATGAATAACCTTAGCTACATATGCAAATTTTTTTGCCACATAATATAACTTAACCATGGTTGTGGGCCAAAGAGGAAAGATCATGAGAATGAAACTTTTGCCTACAATAACATGGAATAAGAACTTTTTATATCAAGACTCCCCTCCACTGATAACTTCAGGAAATCATGTCAGTATGTATGTAAAGAGTAAGTACAACAGCTTTTCTGGTGTCTGGTTCAAATTGTTTTAATAAATGTATTTTTTTTGTAACTGAACAAATAGTACATATTAGGAAGGGAGAGTAGATCAAAGAATAACCAGAATTCGTACATGTCTAGTTCTCTCGATTGCTGTGCTTATGAAATACTCTTAGGCTCTTTAAATGTATTTTCAAAGAGAGTAGAGCAGATAGAGATCCATTTTCCTAAGACACTTTTTCCTGGTTCTTGAACCACTCCTGTTCTCTTTCGTTAACACTTTAAATACAGCAAGCTTGCTACATTTCAGCTGGGGCTGGGTTGAGTGGCTGGAAATAGAATTTTGTTTTCTTCCACTGGAGGAATGAAGATCCTTTGGAAGGCAATGCAAGGCTGGGCTCAGAGAATGGATGGTGGACAGATCTGGCCCTGTGACCAACTCTGAGAGTTCATGAGGCTATGGAAGGTTCAGACTGAGAAAGAGGCTGTAGCAAAGTACCAAAGAGAGCCTGGGGGAGGAGAGAATGGCAGCATGGGTTACCTGGTCTTGGCGGAGTGACAGGTAGCCAGGGGAAGAGGTGAGAGAGGGCAGCTGCTTACAAAGATCCCCTCTGGCTATCCTGTTCTGTCTAGGTTCAGCGTCACTTATGCTGACACACGGCTGATCATTTGGAGGTTATAAACCTAGGGGGAAACTTTGAAAGCATCCAAAACATCCAGAAAGCAAATTTTGAATGATCTTTTCAAATTAATTAGTGTCAGAAAATTGACAAAGGGATGATGGGCAGCAGGAACACATTTCTTAATCTTCCCCTTGTTTCCTCTCCCCTGTCCCTGAATGCATACACTCTTCAGGGGTAAGCTTGTTTGTCTGTACTTGGTTACTCAGCTCACCCGGAAGTACTCCAACCTAGTCTGATAAAAATCTATGTGCCTGCCTTCTGGCCAACACGGTTCTCTCCTGCCTATGACTGGGCCTAGGAAAGCTGCATGTTCAAATAGATCATAACCATTTTCATTTTTGAGTGGCTGGGGCAATCATATCCTGAATTAGCCATTTAGAACCACAGCTCTATATATTATCAAATGTTCAATGGTCTGGGGACAGTGGTTTGGATTTTATATCCAAGTTAGTATTCATTTGTCAGAATAAATTGGGCTTAAAACTCAATGGTGAGACTTTAAGCAACTATTTAGGCAATTGTCTCTCATTTTACAATTGTAGATAGTGAGCTCTTAAGTTCAAGGTCCATGAGGAGTTACATTGCCTTTTTCAGCAACCAACAAAGATAAGGGCAAAAGTAAGTGCTTATACAAGTATGCAATAATGATTATGAATATTGGGTTACCTGTGAGCAGAAGGGTTACACAAAAATTTCTCTTATCCATGATCTTTGCAAACATGCAGGCAGATAATGATAATTTTGTGCACCTAGTCATATGAACTTATATGGAACATTATATTTTCCCTTATATTTTATTCTATATTTCAAAACAGATGAAAAAGTAAACTCCTTATAAACTGGAGTATAGTGGCAGGGAAATGTTTTTAATATATTGGTTTACTTTGAACGTTTGATTTTTTTTTCCCAACCAGCAATACAAATCTACTCCATTTTCATTTCTTTAGTGGGGAAAGGCTTATTAGAAAAAAAAATGGATAATGGAAGAACTAAGGAAAGCAATTAGCTTTGTATAAAACACAATGTACCATAGTGGTATATGCAAACTCTAAATAAGGCTTTTTAGTTTAGAGCAACCAAAACACTTATGCCAACCTAAAAATAACTTTCTTCTCATTACTTTGAACCCACAGTCAGCAACACCTAGAAGGACAAGAAAAAACAACCCATAAATGGTTTCATAGATGTCCTGCAGAGAGGTTGAATTGTATGTTTTTAATTATACACATTAATGTCTCCTAGAAAAAAGTGCCCAATAACAATGCTTTCTCAAAGGTAATAATACTCCAAAATAACCTCCAAAATAATCATTTAACTGTGTATTATATGAGAGTTCTTTGAAGCAGTGGAACATTTTCTAATTATCTGGCAAATACTTTTAGAGTACATACAAACTTTGCTCCTGAATTTTGTTCTTTAGAGAGGTATAGCTATAGTTTCCCCACATATAATACATGGTCCAGTGAATGGGCAATATTGCTGTGTAATGTGTGATACTTAAATAAACACACCAAGCATCATTCTCACCCACTGGAGAATGAGCAGGGCCTACTCACAATTTAAGTGCCGTCTGTAGAGTTTATGTAACACTATAAACATCTCTCAAACACTGCCCCACCCTCTGTCTTCAAGGACATGCACCATCAAGGTTTCATTTCTTTGGAATAATCTATTTTCTTCTCCCTAAATCTCGTACCGGTTTAGAACAATCCTTCAAGCTCCGTTGCTCATGCTTCTTATTTTAATGGACTAATTTTGTACATTATTTACAAACTGAAAGTCAACTAATGTGCCCTGCTGTGGGGCATATTGTAGAGGGAAGTGATGAGTGGGGAAATTAAAAGCATGAGTAACTGGCAGGCTTGGATAGTTAATACCACCGGTTAATTCTACAACTGAAAGCTATGTAGACACTTGATACTTCAGGGACAGGAAAGGTAGAATCAGAGAAGAAAAGAGGCTATCAAAGAAGGAGAAGAAAAATCCTTCAAGGGCTTTCAGATTTCACCTAGTCATGGTTCCTTCTAGATTGCTAAGAACCATGACTCCACTTCTTGATGCACAGTAGAGAAAATTTGATTATGCTGCATTATGATGTAAAGTACCATTATTTTGACGTGGTAAGAAGAGATCTGATTTTTTAAAAATAAAATAGTTTTCATTAGTTTTTCAAGCATAGTGCTACTCATTCTGCCTACTTCCCCACAAAGGAGCAAAACCAGCCCTTCCTGAATCCATATGATAGGATACTCTTGGTTGAGTACTTTATTTTGTGACAGAAACTGTATTAATGCTTTGGCATATTTATTAGGTATAAAAATGTCTCCATCCAAATGTAGAAAATCTCTAAATTTCGTTATTTCTCTGTAACATTTGCCCACTTCAAAATGGGCAAAAATATTGAGTATCTGCTCCATCTAGCACACCCTCTGGGTCACATGATTCTATGACATGCCTCCACCCATCCACCTATCCATTACTTTTGAATTGTTTTGTTTGACAACTATGAAAATTGCAGAAAAGCTATAGCAATGCCGATGATTCTTCTCCATAGACCTGTAAATGAATTTTGTCTAGTGGAATGCAATTGATTACTGCCCTGGTATTAAAGAGTTTGGCATTTATTGTAAATTTATTTTAGCACACCTGATTACATTAGTAAGTGTGTGCTTTTTGAATTCTTCTTTTAAATATATGTAACATGTTCTTCACTCCTTCATTAATATTAAATAAAAAAGTGACACATGTGCATTTTATGTTTGTATGAGGACAATGATTTTAACCCTAACAAGTCATTCTCTGATGGCTTCCATCAACTTCTACTTAAAAATTATTTTAATGTTTATTTATTTTTGAGAGAGAAAGACAGAGTTCAAGCTGGGGGAGGGAGGAGAGAGAGAGAGAGAGAGAGAGAGAGAGAGAGAGAGATTCTGAAGCAGGCTCCAGGCTCTGAGCTGTCAGCACAGAGCCTAATGTGGGGCTCAAACTCTTGAGCTGTGAGATCATGACCTGAGTGGAAGTTGGATGCTTAACCAACTGAGCCACACAAATACTCCCCACTGATTTCTACTTTAGATGTGACTACACTACCCTGGCCTCTGGTATTGGCCTTGTTCTTATTGTATCCATTGCTTAATGTTCACTGGGACAGTATCTAGAGGTCTGTTTTCTTAGCATGATTGGAGAGCTGGGACCCCACTTTGCTGCTTTCATCCCCACTCTTATTGGCATTGAGACTTCCAGCTAATCTCTGGCATGAGCCTGTTAATTTATCTCTTGCCATGAAGATCTCCTGGAATACTGGTGAATCTCAGTATTACCTCCATGCCCCTATGGGAGGCACAGAATTGCTCAGTGTCTATATCCCAGAGGGAACGAGAATAAGGATATAATTTCTCATAACTTTTTACTGTGATTATTACTCTCTGCACCTGTATACATATAAGGATGCTCTCCCAGACTATTTCATGTCAGAGTTCCAAATGCATTCAGTGAGAGACACACTTTCTACATTCTCCTAGAACTGTCCATTTTCTTTTTTATTTTAGTTTTTTCTACTAGAGGCAATCTCTGAAGGGCTCTAGTAACATCTTCACCTGACTCTTTATTACTCCAAACCTTTCTTCGCATAGGACATAGTCCTTCATCCTACTCTGAGCTCTAAACACTCTACCTCTCTTCCTAGTAGGCAGAACTTTCCTTGCTGAGTTTCTCAATTTCTACATTTAGGACCCAAGCTTTTTACAGGTAAAGGTTATTTTTGGAATTTAGATGCTAGCCCCTCTCCTGACAGATATTGACTTTTACAATCATCGTTTAACTACAGACTCGAAAACAGTCAGATTTGAAACTCAAGGTTGAAAAAATAATGCCTGTATCCAAGGCTGTACTGATCTTCTCTAACCCTAGATAAAATAAGTGCCTTGAAATAAACCAGGTTATTTTTTCTTTTTTTTTCTTTGTATTATTGACGTATAGCTGACATAGTTTCAGATGTACAACATAGTGATTAGCCATTCTATATGTTACTTAATGTGCACCATGATAAGTGTAGTCACCATCTGTCAGCATACATTATTACAGTATTGTTGACTATATTCCCTATGCTGTACTTTTCATTTCTGTGACTTATTTATTTTACAAACTGGGAGTTTATACATCTTAATCCCCTTTATCTATTTCAGTCATCTCCCCCATCCATCTCCCTTCTGGCCACCACCAGTTTATTTTCTATATTTAAGAGTCTGTTTGTTTTTTATTTGTTTGTTCTTCATGCTTTGTTTGTTTGTTTTTAGATTCCACATATGAGTGAAATCATATGGTGTTTGTCTTTCTCCATCTGAATGATCTCACTTAGCATAATACTCTCTAGGTCCATCCATGTTGATGCAAATGGCAAGATCTCATTCTTTTTTATGGCTGAGTAATATTCCACCCCCACTCAACCCCTCCCCCCTGCCACACCACATTTTCATTATCCATTCATCTATTGAGGGGTGCTTAGGTTGCTTCCATAACTTGCCTATTGTACATAATGCTGCAATAAACATGAGTATGCATATATCTTTTTAAACTAGTATTTTTTTTTCCTTTGGATAATACCCAGTTCTAGAATTACTGGTCCATACAGTATTGGTGTCTCTATTTTTCATTTTTTTCAGGAACCTCCTTACTATTTTTCATAGTGGCTGCACCAGTTTACATCCCCATCAACAGTGCCTAAGTTTTCCCTTTCTCCACATCCTCACCAACACTTATTATTTCTTTCCTTTTTGATACTAGCCATTCTGACTGCTATGAGATAATACTTCATTGTGGTTTTGACTTATATTTCCCTGATTATTAATCATGTTGAGCATCTTTTTATATGTCTGTTGGCCATCTGCATGTCTTCTTTGGAAAAAAAGTCTCTTCAAGTCCTCTGCACATTTTTTAATCAGACTGTTTTTTGTTTGTTTGTTTTGCTATTGAGTTATATAGGTTCTTTATTCTGGATATTAACCCCTTTTAAAACATTTTTGAAAATGTTTATTAGAGAGAGAGAGGCAGAGTGTGAGCAGGGTAGGGGCAGAGAGGGGAAGACACACAATCTGAAGCAAGCTCCAGGCTCTGACCTGTCAGCACAGAACCCAACGTGGGGCTTGAACGCACAAACCATGAGATCATGACTTGAGCTGAAGTCAGATACTTAATTGACTGAGCCATGCAGGCATCCCCTGGATATTAACCCCTTATCAGACATATCATTTGCAAATATCTTCTTCTATTCAATAGGCTGCTTTTTTTTTATGGTTTCCTTCATTGTGCAATAGCTTTTTATTTTGAGGTAGTCTAAATAGCTTATTTTTGCCTTTGTTTCCCTTGTCTTGGGAGACATATACATAAATAACATTGATAAGGTTGATGTCCAAGAGATTTCTGCCTATGTTTTCTTTTAAGAGTGTTATAGTTTCAGATCTCACATTTAGGTCTTTAATCCATTTTGAGTTTATTTTTGTGTATGGTGTAAGAAAGTGGTCCATTTTCATTCTTTTACATGTAGCTGTCCAGTTTTCCCAACACCATGTGTTGAACAGATTGTCTTTAAACCAGCTTATTCTTAATGAACAATTTTCAGAGAGTATCTTAAACATATCATATCTCTCTTAAACCTAACAACAGGTCTATGGTGAAAGTATTACTTATTTCAATTTTTACACCTTAGTAAATAGACATACAGATGTTCTGTAGCTAGGCTGAACTAATAAGCTCATACAGTTACTAAGCGACAGTACTGATTTGAATGGAGAGCTACTTAACTCTTCTTTTCCACAAGTCTGCATTTCTTAATTTAATAGAAAAGATAATAAAGTGATAATATCCATTCATATTTGTCTACAAAACTCTACTATACTGCAGTAATTAGAGTAATGATCCCCACCCTCCCCCAATATCCTTATCCCCAGAATCTGTGACTGTGTTATATGTTACATGGCAAGAGGGGCTGGAAGTTTTAGATAGAATTAAGGTTGATAATCACTTAACTGTAAAATAAAGACATTATTGGGGCACCTGGGTGGCTCAGTCGGTTGAGTGTCCGATTTTGGTTCAGGTCATGATCTCACGGTTCGTGCATTCAAGTCCTGTATTGGACTCTGTGCTGACAGCTCAGATCCTGGAGCCTGCTTCAGATTTTGTCTCCCTCTAACTCTCTCCCCTCCACCACTCATGCTTTCTCTCTCTCTCTCTATCTCAAATATAAACATTAAGAAATTAAAAAAAATTAAAATAAGGACATTATTTTAGATTATCCTAACGTGCTCAATGTAATCACATGAGTTATTTAAAATGTAAGAGGAAGGCAGAAGTGTCCGAATCAGAGCAATAATATTATGAGAAAGACTTCACCAGCCATTGCTGGATTTGAAGATGGACTATGAGTCAAAGAATGTGGGTGGCCCGTACAAGGGAAAAAGTAAGGAAATAGATTCTCTCCAGAGCCTACAAAACAAAACAAAACAAAACAAAACAAAACAAAACAAAACCCTCTGCTGACTCCTTGATTTGAGTCCGGTGAGACCCATTTTTAATATCTAAGCTCCAGAACTATAAGGTAATAAATTTGTGTTTTTCTAAGCCACCACGTTTGTGGTAATTTGTTACAGAAGGCACAGGAAGCAAATATATGTGCTAAAACAGTAACTCTTTAGTGTTTTATGGATTTACATTTTCTAGACAATTGTCTGACTTTATTTTTTTATGGCAAAGACATCTTACCAAATACTTCTTATCAAAATCTGTGTCTGCCTCTTGTCCCCTTGGACATACAGTTAAATGTATTTTTTAGTTTCCTTTGTGGATATATATATGATCAAGTAGCTGAGTATCAGCCAAAGGAATATGTTTAGAAGGAATGCATTGTCATTTCCTGGCCAAAGCTTTTAAAAAGCAAGTTTCCTTCTCCTTCCTCTCCCTATGTTCACACTGGATGCTACATACTAAATATATATAGAAAGGCAAAGTAAATAAAATGGCTTAAGATAATCTTGAAAAACAAGATAAAAGCGGAAGAAATCAGTCTGCCCAATTTGAAGACTTATTACATAGTTATAGCAAGCAAGACCATGTGGTATTGGTGAGGGATAGATGCAAAGATTAAAAGAAGATAACAGAGAATCCAGAAATAGACCCACATATATATCCCCAAATGATTTTTTGCCAAGTTACAAGATATTACCATTGGGATAACCTGAATAAAAGGTATGTGGTATCACTTTGTATTATTTCTTACAACTGCATGTGAATCTAGAATTTAAAACTTTAATAAAACAAAATTATGATCAATGGACCAGTAACATCAGCATCACTTGGCAGTATGCTCATAATGGCAGAATCTCAAGGCATATCCCAAACCTGCTGAATTAGAAATTGCATTTTTACAAAATCCTTTATCAATTGATGTGCACATAAATTTTTGAGGAGCACTGCTCTAGACAATATCAACATTTGGCATTTAAGTTATCCTGATATGTTTTTTTGGTTTTGTGATTTTAGTCTCTTTTCATTTTGTAAATTGAATTTTCTTATGCATGACAGATATACATTCTGTAGAATAAAACAAACCAGACCCTCAAATTTAAGTATATTATATCTTGAGTTTTTTTTTAAGTTCTTTGAAATCTTGATATATTTCTTTTTTCCCTAACTTTACCACATGAAATTCTAGTCATCCTTCTAATAATACTATTAAAGTTGCTAAGAGATTCTTTTTATTTTTTTTTCTTTTAAATTATTAACCGAACAGAACTTAGCTTAGTTTTTTTGGCAAAATTCATGCATCAATTAGGCGAAGTTGTTTTTCATTCTAGTGTATTCTAAAAAATCATTATGCTAGTATATTTTTTGTTTTAATAATAACTTGTGTAATATATTAAACAATAATAAAACACAAACCTTTTTCTAGTCCTTAGACACTAATGCTGTTTTAGAGACTTACACACACGTAAGTATTAATGGTATTCTACAGTACTCATCGTAGTTTTCAATTTCATCACTTGCTCCTGAGATTCATGGTTCTTGTGCCTCATTTGGTCCATGTCTCCATTCAGTGCAAAAGGTGCAACCAGGTTCTTCTGTGTTCCCACCTTGATTTTCCAGACACAGGCTTGCTTTCTTGAGGATTTTCTATTCCTCAGCCAGTGAAGTGAAATCCATGTTTCCCCAGGCCAATAGTGCCTGGAGGGTTATAAGATCAAAATAACAGGAGTCAGATGTACTTCCAAATACATATCCCCACCTGACCTATGGGAGCTTTAGTCCACATAAACATTTCTTCCAAATACTTCTGGGGGCCCAAGAGAAAACACGCTGTATTTTATGCTCAGAGCTACATCCCTTGAACTTGATATTTTGCTTAATAGAAAGTTGGTGCTTACTTATGTTATCTGGCCAGTGTGCTGACCGTCAAGGTGAGGTATGATTTTGTATATACTAGCTAATTGCCCCTATATATAATTTCATGAGTTTAAGAAACTCACCCAATTGATTCATAAACAAGTTATTTATGAATCTTGAAAAGATGACTCAGGCCAAGAACAATTTCTTTTAAGGCTATAAAACATTACAGAATAATTATGACATTCATTACTGGAAAATACATTGAAATATCATGGTATAGAAAGGGTAAGAAATAATCCAGTAAAGCACATGCTAACCATGGTTATAGTTATAAATTTGTTTAAAAAATTACTCTTAGTTGATATTTATTGAGCATTTACTATGTGCCCTGCCTTATTTGCTCCTCACAGATTCTTATGAGTTAGGTAGAATTACAATTCCATCTATAGAAATAAAGAAGTAGATGCTCACAGAAATGAAGTGATTAGCTCAAGGTCAAAAGCATGTGAAAGACCTCGGATTCAAATCTAATTTGCTTGATGAGAAGACTGACTTCCTGACCAACTATAACATTCTGTTTATTTTTGAGACAGAGAGAGGCAGAGCATGGGCAGGGGAGGGGCAGAGAGAGAGGGAGACACAGAATCCGAAGCAGGCTCCAGGCTCTGCGCTATCAGCACAGAGCCCGACGCGGGGCTGGTACTCACGGACTGTGAGATCATGACCTGAGCCGAAGCCGGACGTTTAACTGACTGAGCCACCCAGGCGCCCCTATAACATTCTGTATCAGAGGAAACTATTTGGTGATATGTTAAAAATAAGAAAGTGTTCATGGTGGGAATGTAAGTTGGTACAGCCACTCTGGAAAACAGTATGGAGGTTCCTCAAAAAACTAAAAATAGAACTACCCTATGACCCATCAATTGCACTACTAGGCATTTATCCAAGGGGTACAGGTGTGCTGTTTTGAAGGGACACATGAGCCCCCATGTTTATAGCAGCACTATCAACAATAGCCAAAGTATGGAAAGAGCCCAAATGTCCATCGATGGATGAATGGGTAAAGAAGATGTGGTATATACAATGGAGTATTACTCGGCAATCAAAAAGAATGCAATCTTGCCATTTGCAACTATGTGGATGGAACTGGAAGGTATTATGCTAAGTGAAATTAGTCAGAGAGAGACTAAAATCATATGACTTCACACATATGAGGGCTTTAAGAGACAAAACAGATGATAATAAGGGAAGGGAAACAAAAATAATATAAAAACAGGGAGGTAGACAAAACAGAAGAGAGTCATAAATATGGAGAACAAACATATGGGAGGGGTTGTGGGAGGGGGATGGGGTAAATTGGTAAGGGACATTAAGGAATCTACTCTTGAAATCATTGTTTCATTATATGCTAACTAATTTGGATGTAAGTTTTAAAAACTTAAAAATAAAATTAAGAAAAAAAAGAAACCCTTCATGGGAGGGGGGATGGGCTAAGGAATCTACTCCTGAAATTATTGCTGCACTATATGCTAACTAATTTGGATGCAAATTAGAAAATTAAAGTTAAATAAAAAAAAAAGAGTTTCAGTTTTGCAACATAAAAAGGGTTCTGAAGATTGAGTGAGCAACAATATGAATGTACCTAAAAGTACTGAACTGTATACTTGAAAATGGCTAAAATGGTAAATATTTTGTTTATGTGTTTTGCCACAATAAAACGTTTTAAATAAATGAATAAATTTAAAAAGTTAAAAAATTAAAAAAAAAAGAAGAAAGCCTTCAGAATGTGTACAATCATTCATATTGGGAAGCTTTTCAGTGAAGATGCCTGAAATGAGGGCTTTACAGTTTCCAAGGATCCAGAATTCCTCTAATTCTGGTCCCTGCAAATTCTTACTATGAGTTTTTGATTTTGATTATTCATGATGTTTCCCTCTTTTTCTCACAGCACATAATTCAGCTTGTTGTGGGAATTAGTGGATCTCAGACCCTTTACAACGTAATCACCTTTGCAAAATAGGTCCCAGATTGTCTTGCTGTGCTAGAGCGGCAGACTTCACAGTTACTGCGTGCATCTACCATTCCCTTCTTCTCCTGCCCTAGGTCTTTCAGTGATATTAAGGCCACTGTAAACATTCCCCTCATCTCCAACTGCTCTTGATTTTATCCCAAATCATCAATGCTGCAACCAAAACTCCAAGACTCGCCACAGAGAAATACCATTTCCAATTCTGCTGCATTCCAGTTGTCAGCTGATCCACTGCTCAGATGCTGTGACATTTTCATGCTCAATAGAAACCTTGAAGAGGGAAAAGCACCCCACACTCTTCTACTCACCCCCACCCCCTTTGATCCCACTAGGACAGAGGTTGCAAAGTATAATTGCCTTGGGCTTCCAAAATCTTTTAGAGATTCTAATGAAAGAGTTCTTTCAGCTTTTTGTCAATCTTTGCAAACTTCCCCCCTTTCCCTGGGAGCCAGGCAGGAGGCCAACAGAGCCAGAGGACAATCTGAGTGACCAATACCCAAATCCATACAGGATTCACAATTTCCCCTCTCTCCTAACACTGACCCATTGTCTTTGGAACACACTTGGGTGCCTCTTGAGAGTTATTTTCTTTTTCTGTATTATATATGCCAGTTGAAAGATCAAGGAAGGGCATGTAAGGTTGAGGTCTATGCTGCACTTTAGTTGATGGGAAGAATGTGGCTTGAGTGGGAGGTGAAGAGAATCTCTCTGTCATGACGACGGATAGTTTAAGTGAAAGCTGGAGTCTCAAAGATGAAGCAAAATTGGACTATAACCACAGGTTCTCAAACATAATTTTAGTAGTGGAACACTCTTTTTATTAACAAATTACAATGAAAAAAAATTCAGCGTATGAAACATTTAGTATCAGAGTTCAGAAATATCTTTTCTAGTTCAGCAACCTCTTCTTGCTCACTACCAACTACCATATTCCAATAGGGACTACTCCCATATAAAGTATTATAGAAATGAGAAAATAACATTCAATGGGAAATTATGATGCATCGAGAGTCATAAATTACCATGTCTAATTTTTATAGAGCCCTTTTATATATAAGAAAAGAGAGACATAGAGAAAGAAAATAAAACTGAATACAGTTTTGAATTGTCTTAACCATTATATTTAATCTCCAGATTTAACTACTCATGAGACATAAAAATTTTTAATAATTATTTAGTATAAAACTCAGTTCACTTTAGAAGGTGATACTTTTATTTATAGGCTATATGAGTAAACATTTTATTTTTAATAAAGCTCAGAATATAAGGGTACCTCAAAATAGTATTTCTAGATCACATTTGTAGTCCCCGATTTCTCAATTTTTTTACACTCACTAAATATATAGATTTCAGTGGAACATGTAAACAAAAATCAGTAGACTAGAATCTAGGCATTTGGAATTGACTTGAGCAAAGGTGCAATTCCATGCAGAGTGTACTGTGAAACTCTAACCCCTAAATGTAAAGTGATAGAAAGCTTCATGCTGTTCAGTCAAAAAATGATCAACTCAGCTCCTATTTTCTCTTGGTCCCAAATTATTTCAGTTTAAGTAACAGAAGGTCAACTCTTACCAGACCAATTTAAGGCAAATAGAGGTTTATTGTAGTAATATTGAGGCAGCTCACTGAATCAAATAAAAAGCTAGGGGAACTCAGAAAATACCCCAACAACCTCAGAAACAGGAGGCAGAGATTCAATACTGCTAAAACTACTTTTTTCTCTCAGTATTTTTCTCTTTCTTAATCTATCTCTCCTTTTTAAAAAAATATTGTCACTTCATTTCTTTATCCATTTTTACCAACTTGTGTAGAAAAATGTACTAATAGTTCTACATATATCCTTATACTTTGGTGCTAAAAGATGAAAGATTTTTTTTTTCCTTCAGTTTTACCAAAATGAAACATTCTAGTAAGGGAATATATATATCTGGGTTGGGTAATGCAACCACCTTTAAAAATTACAGGGAGGTGGGGAAATATGACCATTTCTACCCAACTTGAGGTTACGGTGTATCATTTCCTGGGTTAGAGGACCAGAGGTTGACATTTATAAATATCATGGCCTTATAATAAAGTAACTTTATTTCTGTTTTTCTCATCTTTGCTTCTATATTACTTCATAGTTTTATATTCTTCTCAGTTTAATTCCAAATGAAACAAGACTGTTGTATCTGCCTACCATTTGATTCCTAAAAGTACCGTTTGGGGTACCATTTTAACTGCAGTTACCAATTTGTTCCAGGAATCATATATCATTTTCTCTGTGTGCTTTACTTAAATACAATATATATAGTCCTAATATGAAAGCTTTCAACAAATATTTTCATGCTGGGGACTTACATCACAGAAAAACCTTGGTGGGCAATGCTTCTAAGTTATTAACATTTTCAACCTTATGTTTTTTGTCAAATCTTTGTCCATATGTCTAATTGTCATGGCAAATTATTCTTTTTTTTAATTATTCTTTTACTCGTTCATGGTATTTTTTTTTCTCTCGAGATACTCTGAGTCTATCCTATATTTCCTCTCATAGATGTTTTCGAGAAGGAACAAATCAGAATACCATCAACAAGTAACAGATGTACTTTTTAAAATACTTTTTAGCTGTCTCTGTTTCTGTACTTTTGTTATTTAATAGGTATTAGTATAATGCAAGTTTCAATACATAACTTTCTATTCTTTTAGGGTTCAGTGTTATATTAGCTGAGTGTAGGATTAGCTGAGAATAGATTTTATAGTATTAAAGCAGTACATTTTTGGAGCTTACTTATCCCATTGAATATTTTATGATTTCTCAGTATCATCTTTTGATAAAAAGTGTATTTTGTTGAATTTTTTTAAACAGAAAAACGAAAACAAGGCAATAGCTGATAATGTGTAACAGGAAATAGGAAAACAATATGTATGTGTCATCCACACACAATTAGGAAATATAATTAAAATTGCTTTTGAGAACTACACTTTATTTTTTCAACATTTATTTATTTATTTTGAGAGAGAGAGAGCATGAGCAGGGGAGGGGCAGGGAGAGAGGGAGAGAGAGAATCCCACTAACAATGCAGAGCTGTTTAGGGGTTCAGTTCCATGAACCGTGAGATTATGACCTGAACTGAAATCAATCATCAGATGCTTAAGTGACTGAGCCACTCAGGTGCCTCTGAGGACTACACTTTAACAGTCATTCTGTTTCCTGAACTTCACCTCTTGAGAAATTTGTTGTATCTTTAAAAAAAATAAGTCTTAAAAAGAATCCTACTCTCTTTACCAAGATTCTGAAATATATACAATTAAATGAATTTAGGAGATGAGAAGAGGGTACACATTTCATAAAAAATGTAACTTCTGGTGGATTTATACATCAGAGACAGAATGACGTCCTGGGAACTAAACTGAACCACTTTTTTTCAATGTAAAAGAAGGTAATGATAATACTGTGCAGGTAGCCAACAATGTCTATCACTGGGAGGTAATAATAATGCTTACTTCATGAGTTACTGTATGAATTCAATGAGTTAGTATATGTAAAACATTTAGATTAGTACATAGGATGTATTAAGTTCTTATCCTTTTCATCCCCAAACAGAAAGCATTCTGGCAAAGACGGAGTAACAGGGACTGGAATTACCCTTCCATTTCAAAAATACTATAACAACAAAGTCAGATAAAATAAAGGAAGCAACAGTTTCAAGACACTGGCTATCAGATGATGAAGAACAGGGATCCCTGAGAGATGCAGACCACACAAGAAGCCTTAAGTTTGCCCAGTAATTAGTAATTTTCTGGCCACAGAGGGAGGGGAAACTGAGGCAGGGCCCAGAGAAATTGCTCAGCTGAAAAGAGATAACCGAGAGTTCAGGGAAACCAAGGCAGTTAGAGTTTACAGGACAAAATACCTGAAGAAGAAAGTGGAATGAAAAGAGTACCCTGAGCATGTGCAGTGAGTCGTCCTTCAGCTTAAGCAGAGCAATGAGTGCTATGTGCTTGTGAGAAAACCACCGAAGGCTGGAGAATTACCATCTTAAAGAATTAGAGGGAACACTGCCTGGCTGTACCCACAAGGCCAGGAGCAGTGCTTGCTTCCATAGAATGGGCTGGAAAAACTCTTACTTCACAGAGCATTAGGGAGAATACTCAGGAAGATCTCACCTCAGTATTGTGGAATAATTATCCCCATCTAAACACTCCTCTGGATTTGAATAACAAATCATAAAGGTAATAATTGAGAAAATCAGATTTTTTTTTCCAGGTAACTAAATGGCATCCCAGAACAAAGCACAAGAAGATTCATAAGAATGAAAAATAGCCAACATCCAACAAGGTAAAATTCACAATGCTGGGCATTCAATCAAGAGGCAATAAGGTGGCAAGAAAATATGACCCATAATGAGGAAAATAATCAGTCAATTGAAATGACACATATGAACACAGATATCAAATCATTGATAAAACCAATATTACAATAGTTATCATAAAACAAGCAATCATTATGACTATTTCATAT
The DNA here is from genome assembly GCF_016509475.1 of Prionailurus bengalensis. Classification (NCBI taxonomy): domain Eukaryota; kingdom Metazoa; phylum Chordata; class Mammalia; order Carnivora; family Felidae; genus Prionailurus; species Prionailurus bengalensis. The sequence continues at coordinate 137,494,651 of NC_057345.1, read as the reverse complement.
GTTTAAAGAGTTATGTTTGAGACATGGAAAATATGAATGAAATCTCCAGAGTAAAAACTGTAATGTCTGAGAGAAAAAAAAATACACTGGGTGGAATTAACTACAAGATTGGACATTACAGAAGAAATAACAGTGAATTTGAGATATAGCAAAGAAAACTATCCAAAATAAAATAAAGGGGGAAAAGGACTTAAACAAATGAAGAGGTTATTAGTGAGCAGTGGAACAACTTCCAGTGGCCTAATATAAAGGTAACTGTTGCCCCGTAAGGAGGAGAAAGAAGAGAAAGAAAATGTATTTAAAGAGATAATGGCCCCAAGTTTTCCAAACTTAATGAAAACAGTAAGTTCACAAATCAAGGAAGCTCAAAGAACTCCAAACATAAGAAACATGAAAAAAAAAATACTAAGGCATATCATAATAAAATTCTTCAAAATCTGTATAAAAAACAACTCTTAAAAATATTCAGGAATGAGTTGCGGCAAGATGGCGGCTTAGGAGGACGCTGGGCTCACCGCACGTCCTGCTGATCACTTAGATTCCATCTACACCTGCCTAAATAACCCAGAAAACCGCCAGAGGATTAGCAGAACAGAGTCGCCGGAGCCAAACGCAGACGAGAGGCCCACGGAAGAGGGTAGGAAGGGCGGCGAGGCGGTGCGCGCTCCACGGACTGGCGGGAGGGAGCCGGGGCGGAGGGGCGGCTCGCCGGCCAAGCAGAGCCCCAGAGTCTGGCTTGCAAAAGCGGAGGGGCCGGGCGGACTTTGTTCCGACAGCAAGCGCGACTTAGCGTCTGGGAGGTCATAAGTTAACAGCTCTGCTCGGAAAGCGGGAAGGCTGGAGGACAAAGGGAGGGAGAGCTGCTGAGCCCCCTGACAACAGAGCTCAGTTTGGTGGGGAACAAAGGCGCTCACCAGCGCCATCTCCCCCGCCCATCCCCCAGCCGAAATCCCAAAGGGAACCGGTTCCTGCCAGGGAACTTGCTCGCTCCGCGCAAACACCCAACTCTGCGCTTCTGCGGAGCCAAACCTCCGGCAGCGGATCTGACTCCCTCCCGCTGCCACAGGGCCCCTTCTGAAGTGGATCACCTAAGGAGAAGCGATCTAAGCCTGCCCCTCCTGCCCCCGAGCACCTTGCCTACCCACCCCAGCTAATACGCCAGATCCCCAGCATCACAAGCCTGGCAGGGTGCAAGTAGCCCAGACGGGCCACACCACCCCACAGTGAATCCCACCCCTAGGAGAGGGGAAGAGAAGGCACACACCAGTCTGACTGTGGCCCCAGCGGTGGGCTGGGGGCAGACATCAGGTCTGACTGCGGCCCCGCCCACCAACTCCAGTTATACACCACAGCACAGGGGAAGTGCCCTGCAGGTCCTCACCACGCCAGGGACTATCCAAAATGACCAAGCGGAAGAACTCCCCTCAGAAGAATCTCCAGGAAATAACAACAGCTAATGAGCTGATCAAAAAGGATTTAAATAATATAACAGAAAGTGAATTTAGAATAATAGTCATAAAATTAAACGCTGGGCTTGAAAACAGTATACAGGACAGCAGAGAATCTCTTGCTACAGAGATCAAGGGACTAAGGAACAGTCACGAGGAGCTGAAAAACGCTTTAAACGAAATGCATAACAAAATGGAAACCACCACAGCTCGGCTTGAAGAGGCAGAGGAGAGAATAGGTGAACTAGAAGATAAAGTTATGGAAAAAGAGGAAGCTGAGAAAAAGAGAGATAAAAAAATCCAGGAGTATGAGGGGAAAATTAGAGAACTAAGTGATACACTAAAAAGAAATAATATACGCATAATTGGTATCCCAGAGGAGGAAGAGAGAGGGAAAGGTGCTGAAGGGGTACTTGAAGAAATCATAGCTGAGAACTTCCCTGAACTGGGGAAGGAAAAAGGCATTGAAATCCAAGAGACACAGAGAACTCCCTTCAGACGTAACTTGAATCGATCTTCTGCACGACATATCATAGTGAAACTGGCAAAATACAAGGATAAAGAGAAAATTCTGAAAGCAGCAAGGGGTAAACGTGCCCTCACATATAAAGGGAGACCTATAAGACTCGTGACTGATCTCTCTTTTGAAACTTGGCAGGCCAGAAAGAATTGGCACGAGATATTCAGGGTGCTAGACAGAAAAAATATGCAGCCAAGAATCCTTTATCCAGCAAGTCTGTCATTTAGAATAGAAGGAGAGATAAAGGTCTTCCCAAACAAACAAAAACTGAAGGAATTTGTCACCACTAAACCAGCCCTACAAGAGATCCTAAGGGGGACCCTGTGAGACAAAGTCCCAGAGACATCACTATAAGCATAAAACATACAGACATCACAATGACTCTAAACCCGTATCTTTCTATAATAACACTGAATGTAAATGGATTAAATGCGCCAACCAAAAGACATAGGGTATCAGAATGGATAAAAAAACAAGACCCATCTATTTGCTGTCTACAAGAGACTCATTTTAGACCTGAGGACACCTTTAGATTGAGAGTGAGGGGATGGAGAACTATTTATCATGCGACTGGAAGCCAAAAGAAAGCTGGAGTAGCCATACTTATATCAGACAAACTAGACTTTAAATTAAAGGCTGTAACAAGAGATGAAGAAGGACATTATATAATAGTTACAGGGTCTATCCATCAGGAAGAGCTAACAATTATAAATGTCTATGCACCGAATACCGGAGCCCCCAAATATATAAAACAATTACTCATAAACATAAGCAACGTTATTGATAAGAATGTGGTAATTGCAGGGGACTTTAATACACCACTTACAGAAATGGATAGATCATCTAGACACACGGTCAATAAAGAAACAAGGGCCCTGAATGAGACATTGGATCAGATGGACTTGACAGATATATTTAGAACTCTGCATCCCAAAGCAACAGAATATACTTTCTTCTCGAGTGCACATGGAACATTCTCCAAGATAGATCATATACTGGGTCACAAAACAGCCCTTCATAAGTTTACAAGAATTGAAATTATACCATGCTTACTTTCAGACCACAATGCTATGAAGCTTGAAATCAACCACAGAAAAAAGTCTGGAAAACCTCCAAAAGCATGGAGGTTAAAGAACACCCTACTAACGAATGAGTGGGTCAACCAGGCAATTAGAGAAGAAATTAAAAAATATATGGAAACAAACGAAAATGAAAATACAACAATCCAAACGCTTTGGGATGCAGCAAAGGCAGTCCTGAGAGGAAAATACATTGCAATCCAGGCCTATCTCAAGAAACAAGAAAAATCCCAAATACAAAATCTAACAGCACACCTAAAGGAACTAGAAGCAGAACAGCAAAGGCAGCCTAAGCCCAGCAGAAGAAGAGAAATAATAAAGATCAGAGCAGAAATAAACAATATAGAAACTAAAAAAACTGTAGAGCAGATCAACGAAACCAAGAGTTGGTTTTTTGAAAAAATAAACAAAATTGACAAACCTCTAGCCAGGCTTCTCAAAAAGAAAAGGGAGATGACCCAAATAGATAAAATCATGAATGAAAATGGAATTATTACAACAAACCCCTCAGAGATACAAACAATTATCAGGGAATACTATGAAAAATTATATGCCAACAAATTGGACAACCTGGAAGAAATGGACAAATTCCTGAACACCCACACTCTTCCAAAACTCAATCAGGAGGAAATAGAAAGCTTGAACAGACCCATAACCAGCGAAGAAATTGAATCGGTTATCAAAAATCTCCCAACAAATAAGAGTCCAGGACCAGATGGCTTCCCAGGGGAGTTCTACCAGACGTTTAAAGCAGAGATAATACCTATCCTTCTCAAGCTATTCCAAGAAATAGAAAGGGAAGGAAAACTTCCAGACTCATTCTATGAAGCCAGTATTACTTTGATTCCTAAACCAGACAGAGACCCAGTAAAAAAAGAGAACTACAGGCCAATATCCCTGATGAATATGGATGCAAAAATTCTCAATAAGATACTAGCAAATCGAATTCAACGGCATATAAAAAGAATGATTCACCATGATCAAGTGGGATTCATTCCTGGGATGCAGGGCTGGTTCAACATTCGCAAATCAATCAACGTGATACATCACATTAACAAAAAAAGAGAGAAGAACCATATGATCCTGTCAATCGATGCAGAAAAGGCCTTCGACAAAATCCAGCACCCTTTCTTAATAAAAACCCTTGAGAAAGTCGGGATAGAAGGAACATACTTAAAGATCATAAAAGCCATTTATGAAAAGCCCACAGCTAACATCATCCTCAATGGGGAAAAACTGAAAGCTTTTTCCCTGAGATCAGGAACACGACAAGGATGCCCACTCTCACCGCTGCTGTTTAACATAGTGCTGGAAGTTCTAGCATCAGCAATCAGACAACAAAAGGAAATCAAAGGCATCCAAATTGGCAAAGATGAAGTCAAGCTTTCGCTTTTTGCAGATGACATGATATTATACATGGAAAATCCGATAGACTCCACCAAAAGTCTGCTAGAACTGATACAGGAATTCAGCAAAGTTGCAGGATACAAAATCAATGTACAGAAATCAGTTGCATTCTTATACACTAACAATGAAGCAACAGAAAGACAAATAAAGAAACTGATCCCATTCACAATTGCACCAAGAAGCATAAAATACCTAGGAATAAATCTAACCAAAGATGTAAAGGATCTGTATGCTGAAAACTATAGAAAGCTTCTGAAGGAAATTGAAGAAGATTTAAAGAAATGGAAAGACATTCCCTGCTCATGGATTGGAAAAATAAATATTGTCAAAATGTCAATACTACCCAAAGCTATCTACACATTCAATGCAATCCCAATCAAAATTGCACCAGCATTCTTCTCGAAACTAGAACAAGCAATCCTAAAATTCATATGGAACCACAAAAGGCCCCGAATAGCCAAAGGAATTTTGAAGAAGAAGACCAAAGCAGGAGGCATCACAATCCCAGACTTTAGCCTCTACTACAAAGCTGTCATCATCAAGACAGCATGGTATTGGCACCAAAACAGACACACAGACCAATGGAATAGAATAGAAACTCCAGAACTAGACCCACAAACGTATGGCCAACTCATCTTTGACAAAGCAGGAAAGAACATCCAATGGAAAAAAGACAGCCTCTTTAACAAATGGTGCTGGGAGAACTGGACAGCAACATAGAGAAGGTTGAAACTAGACCACTTTCTCACACCATTCACAAAAATAAACTCAAAATGGATAAAGGACCTAAATGTGAGACAGGAAACCATCAAAACCGTAGAGGAGAAAGCAGGAAAAGACCTCTCTGACCTCAGCCGTAGCAATCTCTTACTCGACACATCCCCAAAGGCAAGGGAATTAAAAGCAAAAGTGAATTACTGGGACCTTATGAAGATAAAAAGCTTCTGCACAGCAAAGGAAACAACCAACAAAACTAAAAGGCAACCAACGGAATGGGAAAAGATATTCGCAAATGACATATCAGACAAAGGGCTAGTATCCAAAATCTATAAAGAGCTCACCAAACTCCACACCCGAAAAACAAATAACCCAGTGAAGAAATGGGCAGAAAACATGAATCGACACTTCTCTAAAGAAGACATCCAGATGGCCAACAGGCACATGAAAAGATGTTCAGCGTCTCTCCTTATCAGGGAAATACAAATCAAAACCACACTCAGGTATCACCTCATGCCAGTCAGAGTGGCCAAAATGAACAAATCAGGAGACTCTAGATGCTGGAGAGGATGTGGAGAAACGGGAACCCTCTTGCACTGTTGGTGGGAATGCAAATTGGTGCAGCCGCTCTGGAAAGCAGTGTGGAGGTTCCTCAGAAAATTAAAAATAGACCTACCCTATGACCCGGCAATAGCACTGCTAGGAATTTATCCAAGGGATACAGGAGTACTGATGCATAGGGGCACTTGTACCCCAATGTTCATAGCAGCACTCTCAACAATAGCCAAATTATGGAAAGAGCCTAAATGTCCATCAACTGATGAATGGATAAAGAAATTGTGGTTTATATACACAATGGAATATTACGTGGCAATGAGAAAAAATGAAATATGGCCTTTTGTAGCAACGTGGATGGAACTGGAGAGTGTGATGCTAGGTGAAATAAGCCATACAGAGAAAGACAGATACCATATGGTTTTACTCTTATGTGGATCCTGAGAAACTGAACAGGAACCCATGGGGGAGGGGAAGAAAAAAGAAAAAAAAAAAGAGGTTAGAATGGGAGAGAGCCAAAGCATAAGAGACTGTTAAAAACTGAGAACAAACTGAGGGTTGATGGGGGGTGGGAGGGAGGAGAGGGTGGGTGATGGGTATTGAGGAGGGCACCTTTTGGGATGAGCACTGGGTGTTGTATGGAAACCAATTTGTCAATAAATTTCAGAAAAAAAAAATAAATAAAAATATTCAGGAAAAAAAAGACATGTTACCCAGAGAGGAACAAAGATAAAAATGACATTTTTTTTTCCTGAACAAAGCAAGTGAGAAGATAATGGAACCACATTTTGCAGTACTGAAAACCAAAGATTGCCAATTTAGAATTTTAAAAGTGGTGGGCACCTGAGTGGCTCCGTCCGTTGAGAGTCTGACTCTGGTTTCAGCTCAGGCCATGATCTCAGGGTTCCTGGGATAGAGCCCTCTGTCCTTACAGTGTAGAGCCTAACTTGGTATTCTCTCTCCCTCTCTTTGTCTCTATCCCTCCCCTGTGCGTTCACTCTTTCTCTCTCTCTCTCTCAAAAAAGTAAGTAAACATTAAAAGAAATAAAATTTCAAAAGGGGCATATATATTTTCCCAAACTGAAGGCAAATAAAGACATATTCAGACATGTAAAACCTGAAGAAATTCATCACCAGCAGACGTGCCCTACATGATATATTACAGTAAGTCTTTTAGAAGGAAAATGGTGGATGAAAATCGAGACTTACACAAAAGAATAAAGAGAAGAGAAAATGGTAACTATGTATGTAAATATACATATTTTTTCTTATTATTTAAATATCTTTGAAGGATATTTGACTATTTCAATAAAAATTATAACTTACTGAGGAGCTTACAGTAGAAAAAGTGAAATGCATGGCAACAGTTACAGTCCTCTGGGGAGACTAAAGAGTGTTTCCAGCATTAGCTATCCCAACCAGTAATGTGTTGGCCATAAAATTATAGGATAATGACTCTGAATGCCGGAGTTTTGCTGAAATTAAAAATAAAAGAGTGGAAATGGGTATAGGCATGGCACTTTGAAATCTTTGCCATACTGCCAGATGGCTTGCTCTGGGGCCTTAATAGTCATTTCACTTCTGCGTCTCAATATGTAAATCCCTAGAATGGGAACATTAATGCCATTAAAGTTTACTGATAAAATGTGTAATATTAACAAAAATCTGCTATTTGATTCGTGTCTGCGGAAGGCAGAAGAAAGTGGGATAAGCAGACTATTACACTTTAAATGATGGTTCTCTAAATATTATTGCAAAGATGTGTTCCTTATGTCCTGAATCACAAATGCGTGGAGAAAGAGATCAAATAGAGAAAAAGGAGGGAAGATTTTACTTTTGAACTCTTGCACGTGGATGATTATAGGCCTAACTGGAAACTGTACAAAGGCCCTGCAATTATAGATTGATCTACCTGTATATTTTCAGAACTAAGTAATGTCTACCACTCCAAGGGGGGGATTGAAAAAAAAGCATAATAGTAGTTTTTTTAGTTATATACAAATGATAAAAGCAAAGACATCAAAGTGGGTAGCCTTTCAACTCATGCTCAATTAGAATAAAAGTTTGGTTGCTGTTTTAAACATTTATGACTAACTAACTGTGACAGGCTCTCAGCTTTGCAAACGGGATGATTTTCAGTTGACTTTTGATCTGACTGACAGTTCCTTATACACTTCAGTGTTAGTTTATAACACACAAGCCCACATCTGAATACACATGTGACTAATTAGGGACTGTTTATGGACCATCCACATAAATTTAACACACAAGAATGAAGGCATTTTTAACCAGAGGTCATAATTTTAATGAAATAGAGTTAATTAACAAAGGTGCTTGACCTAGTTTGTATTATTAAATTTAAAAAAATGAATAAAATCTGAAGTGTGCTCTTCATGCATATCTGGTGAAGTATATTAGATCATTTTAAAAATTAATTTGTATTTATGAAACAAAATTTACTAGGTTTTTTCTTTTAAAAATTTGTTGCAATGTAATCAACTTATGCTATAGACAGTACTTTGGATCTTGATTTCTAAGAACTTTGTGTCTTGTCCCAAAAGGCATAATGTTTAGTGCTCTCAAGGTTGGATTTTACCCTGACTCTCAGGCCTAAATTCCAGCTCTGTCAGTGATTAGCTGATGAATTTATGCAAATTACTTAATATCATTGTGTCATAATTTTCATATCTGAAACATGGGAGTAATAATAGCATCTACCTCAGAGTATTGTTGTGAGAATTAAATGAGTTAACACATGGAAAACATTTAGAAGATTGGTAGCACTTGAGGAAGGCTCAATAATTGCTATTTATTATTATTTCAGAAAAACAGTAACCATAATATAAACTGCTTATAGTGTGCTTTAGTGAGATATGTAGTGGTAATTCTATAAGGAGTCAAAAATAGTTCTTGGCACTCAGATTTATTAATAATTTATAATAATTATAATTATATTAATAATATTTTAAACATATAATAAATTTAGAAACCTTATTCCCCCAAATCAGTCTTTCATCTATTTTGAATAGAGGAGATTATTGCTCTCAAGAGTTGTCTGAAGAAAGCGACTACCTGTGAACTCAACGTGGTAACCTGAATGTCACCTAAAGGAGATGCTCATAATCGTCTACCATGCTGGGTAAGGTGGTGGAGATCCAGCATTTTAATAAAATTCTCCATAGATGTTTGGAGATAGTGGTGACCTTGACATTTCCTCTAGACCCATAAAGTTCGGAATTTTTGCTTTTGTATGAACTCATTTCATGTCCTGATGCTTAGTCTTTTATTCCATATTGTATCACACAATGATAACTTCACTCATTTTAACTTACCTCTGAAGCCCATGTCAGATTTTAGCCACTGAAAGTATATTTTACCTTGCTGGAAGCTGCCGTTTTCCCATCCCAGGCACTCACTGTGTTTTTCTGCTTTCTGTGGCAAGATCATCTTTGATGATTTTGGAACTCACTAACCCAGACATAAGTGCAGTCCATGATTAGAACAGACCTAACACCTCTGGGGGTGACCCTCAACCGATGGGAATCAGGAACCAGTAGTCAGAGGACTCCAGACTCCTGTGTTTCTGGGCAATTTGCACATTTCTCCCAGACCATGAAGGAATGAAGGCCTACTAAGGATCTTGATGATGTGCCATTATGCTGTTGTCCTCTTTCCTTTTCTCATTCTCCCCATTTCTTCACTTCTCCTTTTTTTATTACAAATTTTTAATGTTTATTTATTTTTTTGAGGGAGAGAGAGAGATAAAGTGTCAATGAGGGAGAGGCAGAAAGAAAGACACAGAATCAGGAGCGGGCTTCAGGGTCTGAGCTGTCAGCACAGAGCCCAATGTGGGGCTCGAACTCATGGAGAGAGAGATCATGACCTGAGCCGAAGTTGGACGCCCAACAGACTGAGCCACCCAGGTGCGCCAACTTCTCCTTCTTTGAATCACATCTTAAATAAGTAAACTACCTGGACACAAGTATTTGTCCAGGTAGGCTTTATTTTTGAAGGAACCTAATTGAGTCATTTTCCCAAATTCTCCTGGCACAAGCAGCTGGGTTAGGAGAATTGTCTTAAGGATGGGGATGAGAGTAGAAGTTTATGTGAAAGAATTTCAAAACAATTAAGTTTGAATAATTAGACATCCCATTTCTTAAAAGTACTCAGATTCTTCTATGACTAGAAACTTTGAATAAGCAATATTCCTCCACAGGCTCTAGTTTTTCAGCAAGCTCCATGACTTGTCCTCTTCTCTCAAAAACTCTCTCTTCTTTTACTCTCCTCCTTCCTGTTCTAATTCATTTTTACTTCACAAACTGAGCATTTTATCTATTACTTCTTTACCTGGTTCATAATAGAGTTTGTGTGTGAAGTGTTTCCTAATCAAAGCTTGTTATCACATTAGAGAAAATGTCTGGGGCCAGAAGGTGAAATAACAATGTTTTTCTCTATTTATACAAGCACTCCTTACTTAATGTAGAGATTCTAATAGGATACCTAATGAAAAGAGACTATTTTTTTATTTTCAAGAGAAAATGCGAAGAGATACTAAGCAAATACAATGTATCATAGTGAAACAGAGATTCTTTGATTCTTCCCTCAACATGGAGCATGGGATGGATCCCATTGCCTCATAGAAATATGGTTTGTCTTTACCAATCCTCTGTGTTATTTGGAAGTAAATTTGTTTTATTTGCATAATGGTCTCTGAGCTTCTTAAGAAGCAATGGCGAAGACCCTAAGCCATTCTTTTTTTTAGAACCAATACTCATTAAGCTTCTCTATACATTGACTATAACATTTCTAATTAATTTTTGCTCTCCTGGAAAGCATATTAAATCCTTCGAGAAGAAATATTCATAGGAGAAGTTGTGATCTAAAGAGATTACCTGAGTTTAAAGGTTCATATTGGGTGAGGCAGAAGGCCCTGAGACTCTTGCTTCGTGTTTACATTTATGGAAGAATAGTAAACTTTTGAGCATAAACCAATATTAATATTAATTTAAATCTTAACTTCAGTAGCACACATTGGAGTGCCATTTGACCTGAGTAAGCACCGGAGCTAGTAATAACACAGTTGCCATTGAAAAAATGATCTTTGTTCTCTCTTTGTGAATGGTCTTCTCCCTTTCTCCATTCTGGTATTTGAAAGCACAGTTAAACAAGATAAGCAGTAGCTATAGTTTCTACTAAATATATAAACACAATTCATTAATTTAAAAACAAAATAGGATATTATCTTGTATCTCAAGCTAGTAGAGAAAAACACACTAGTGATTTGCAAAGGGTAATAGCTATGTTTTCATAATATTTACATTCTATTGTCCCAAGTGTTGAGTTGATATTAAAGACATGCTAAATAATGAATATATAAGCAGAACATAGAAATGGGTCAATTATGCTACCTTGTGCAAGTCTCATTCATACGAGCATTAAAAAGGATGAATTAGCAAAGGAGAATGCAATTTTTGAGAAAAATTAAAAAGAAATCAATAGGGGGGAGCATGACAAGATCAAGCAAAATAGTCATTCAAAATTGAGAGAGTGATTGATGCTGTCACATGCTGAAGAGAAATATGAAAGAAGATTCACTGTAAGTCTTGATATCAGGTTTGTATATAAAAACAATGTGATGCAGTGGCAAATGCCAAGGAAGCTGAAATCAGTATGATTCCTACAGTGAGCACAAGACCTTTGATGTTTTATTATCTCGTTGTTCTCATCTGTATTTAGTAGACTTGCCATGAGGAGGTGATATAAATGAGATAATCTATGTATTTAGCATAAAGCCTGGGATACAGCAAGTGCTCTAAACAGATATGTTAAAATATTTAATAAGCTTCAGGAAAAGAGCTTTTTAAAAATGGTTAATCTGTATGGAAGTCATTGATAGGTGTTAGAATGCATCATTAGAAGTTATGGAAGAATATGTAAATGAGTCAGGGATGTAAGTTTCCTTAATAAATAAATAAAACCCCTCTTCCTTGCACTTTTGATTAATTAATAGTTAAAAATAAAATTGCAAGACCAAGGTGGAAAGGAAGATTTACATAGCACATATAGAGGAACGTGCTTTAAAAAGGAAAATGAATAGTTTTCATTGATGGAAAAGATGAAAGACAAAATATTTTATTGGTATTTAGTTCCTACTATCACACAGCAGTTGACATCAGACTTAATGACTTAGTATAAGGCTTGCTTTGGAATACAGTGTTGCTGGATGCTTGGAGATATTTTTAGGGCAGATCAGAACCTTTCAAAGGGTGAAAGGTTTACTTGGGTTCAGAATGAGATAATATATCTTTGAGAAGAATGAGAACAATGAGTACCATGGACAGTGTCTCCTCTATTTTAGACTTTTCTGTCCCACCTTCACTTTTTGTCATAACTATGTACCATCTATTCTAGTTCTTATTTAATATCTTTCTTTAAATTAGTTCCTTTTCAAAATCTTAAATATTACTTAAATATTGCCTATAGTCCCTAGCAATAGCATCTAAGGTATTTTTAATGTGTCGATTCTCTTTTATATAATGCATGTTAAAGTGAATGTGCAATTATTTCAACTTTAAAATAATAAAATCTATTCATGCATTGTTTCAACTAATCTTGTCAACCATCAGTGGTAAGCTTGCTATACTTTGGGAAATAGTGCAATAAGGGATAGAATAGGAAAAGAAAAGAGGTACAAAATAATAAGAAATGAAAGGTTATCTTTGGGACACCTGGGTGGCTCAATTGGTTGAGTGTTGACTTCGGCTTAGGTCATGATCTCACTGTTCATGAGTTCGAGCCCCGCGTTGGGCTGTGTGCTGGCAGCTCAGAGCCTGGAGCCTACTTCAGATTCTGTGTCTCTCTTTCTTAAATAAAAACATTAAAAAAAAATAAATAAAGGTTATCTTGGCTCCTTTGTGACTAAATCTATAGAACTGTGGGGTATCTGGGTCAAAAATTCTTTGCTGACTCAGAAAAACTCTTCTTATTTTCAGAAACATATGAGAACCAGGAATGCAGTACATTCCCTTATTACACAAGCCTATATAGTAATATCCGCACGTTGCTTGTGATTTGACTCCCCTCGTTTGTAAATCTTTAACAAACATTTAAACATAATTACACATATATAGTAAAACTTTGGATTGTGAGTAACTTGTTCTGTGAGTGTTACGCAAGATGAACAAACATTTCTAATAAATTTTAGCTTGATAAACGAGCGATGTCTTGCAATATGAGTAGTACGTGATGCCAAACATCACATGATCAGAACTGAGCCAATGGATCTTCTCTCTCTCTCTCTCGCTCTATTGCTGCAGGATTGTAGGTGATCATCTCCCATACTCGATGCTCGGTCTCAGGCCATGGTGTTTGGCAGAAATCAGTGATTTTTCAGAATATTGGAAGGTGCTAACAACTGGCGCTAGTCTATTTTTTGTCACTTCAAAGCACCTATGGACAGTTTTTGCTTTTCTATACAATAGTAAGTTTAGCAATGTTTTGCTTCATTCTAGGTCATAGGATAGGTTCCTTGTTAAAACTGCATGAAGAGAAAAAGATTCCATTGAGCCAACAGATAGCAGTGATTCCGTTAGTGATAGTGAAATTCGTCCTACATAATAATGCTCCTCTCTCTTGTCTCCCTCACATTAGCCACAAAGGTTTTCAAAGGTAAGTACAGATCAATTTGTTTATTTTTCCTTATATTTTATATGTTCTTTATTGTTTTGTATTATGTTACAACATTTAATCATTTTTATATGAATATTTTTGTGTTGTGGAACAAATCATCTGAGTTTCCATTATTTCTTATGGGAAAATTTGCTTTGATACACAAGTGCTTTAAATTGCAAGCATGTTTCCAGAACGAATTATGCTCACAAACCAAGGTTTTGCTGTACTTTTAAATCCCTCCTTCAAATTTGGGATTTTCAAATATGAGTGCTTTATTCAAAGCTTCTGACTTTGCTATAATTTTGAGATAGAACCAAGTGAAATAAAGGAAACCTTGCTTATTAAGACCACTTTTTAAATTTTATATCTCAGGATATTTTACATAGGTAATATTTTAGTACCATGCACTATAGAGCATCTGTGGAACTTTCTGAGAATCTGCAGTGTAAAGTACTCAAATGTCTGAGGAACTAATAACATTTTCTTGATAAAATAATGCTTTCATGTCACATAAAATGAAACTGTCAGCATTTCTTTGTAGGTTTCTCTCAAGCTTAAGAGCAGTTCCTTGACAGTTCTAGAATTGCCTTTAAATATCTTATTGAAATGTAGATTAACACTGTAACATCTTATAATGGTAGGAAAACCTTTTCCTTTTAAGACTTGTAGATAAGCAAATATTGGTATTAACATTAGCTGCTATATTTTAGGATTTTCCCCCCAAATGTTGTTCTTCCCCAGGACCTAATATTTAGATTCATTTTTAAAACAGAGCAGATTACCTAAGACTGGGATGTTGATTTTGTAATAAAAGGCACTATAGATAGATATGTCTTTAGAACATCAATTTTTACTCCGCAGTCATTATCAAAATCAGGTTAAGGATAAAAGCATTTGCTCCACCAAATATCCAGACGGTCAAATAATCTAAAATTGAAAAAAATATATATATAATACTCCATAAAATTTTAACACAGTGTATAAATTTAGCAATACTCAATAAATAAATATTTATTTATTTATTTGAGATTGTAATCGAATCTATGATAACACAAGTAGAAATAAAAGTCAGAGCCCTCACATTTTGGAATTGCAATGTTTTCTCCCCAGGCTGTTGACCTAGTCGCCCATCATTACCTATACCACGCAGGTGAGTATCGCAAGACAGAAGGCCCATCTTCTGCTTCCCCTGCCCCCGTGGCCTGTAGCACCTGGCTTCAAGATTCTACTTCCTTTCATTCTTGAAGTCTTAAGTTCATAATGAAAGTAATCTTATTACTCCCATTAGCAGTCAGGATATATTGATCACATCTAACACCAAGTAAAGACCTGGCAAAATAGATTCCCTAAGTAAATGATTCTTAAGTTTTTCCTGGAGTAAATGCCAGAGGTTTGATTTTAGTTTATCACCTCCATCATCGTTAACTAAATTGTATAATATTTAACAATCAGTTAGGATTGAATAAATATAAGGAGTAAATGATATGTAATTATTGAATACTTGTTCATGTCCAGAACTGTGCTAGAAATCATGAGAGATGCAAGGGACATAAGACATTGCTTTGCCTTTGTGGAAAATATAATCATATTGGAAAGATTAGATGGATATACTTCATTTCAATTAGGAAACTGTAGAATAAAGCAAATTATCTAACCCTTAAATATATAGTAGAATAAACAGGGATAGAAGAAACAGCAATATCAGTAATGACTGCATTTGGGAGGAGGTAGAAATTAAATAATTCAGAATCAGAATTTGGGGGCATAATTTTTCTGCAAATCTTAGTGGTATTAACTTAAGTATAACAGTCACCTATTGGGGACTCTAATAAAGAAATACCTCAGGTTTTATAAATTCACTAATGAAAACATGCCACTACAGTTTCATATGTATCTTGTGGTTTGCAACCTCTAACTTTGCCAAGAATAATTATACAAATATTTGATTACAACCTAGGATGGATGTTAATACATACAGACACAGGGGACGGCAGTCTGCTAATGGAAATGCTGGAGATTAGGTGTTAGAGCTTGTGCCCTTTTCAAAATTAAATGCAAAAGATAAGAGAATTTCTCTAATAAATTGCTGTTTACACAATTATTTTCAGCAAATTAGGGATTCTACTTACATTTCATTTCTAAGTGGAAGAATGAGATAAAATGTATAGCCATCATTCATCTCTATGCTTAAAAATAAGTAATTTTACATATATACATACACACACGCACACACACACATACATTCCTTAATTACCACACAAGTTTATTGAAATAATTTTATTAAAAATACTTAGATATCATGAGAGTTATTCATGTCCCCAAAGGCTATAGCAGTTAACTAATTTATTATTTATATATCAAAATAGTAGCTTTTGAAATATGAACTTTCTTTGGCAAAAGTGGTGTCAGAAAATGTGTCACAGAAATGGAATTGCTTCAATACTACAACAGGCAGATGCATATCAAACGTACGTAAATGTCTCAACACAGATAAGAAAATATTGGCTTTATATCAAACGAGATAGAAACAATTTATTTTTTAAAAATTATCAGAAATAAAATGGAAATAGGTCAGAGCAAGGTACATAGAACCTAAGGGCCTGTGATCTAAATTAAAAAAAGCAACTTAACACTAAGATACTCAGTGAAATTCAGACCTCAGTCCTATGGCAGTTCTTAAATATATAAAAATGTTAAGTGTTTAAATTGTAGAAAAGAATTTTTTCTTCTATACTATCTGATAATGAGGTGGCATTAAAGCACTTCCTTGGGAAGTATTTCCTCTCCTTAAATGCAAAGATGAGATGTGAACTGGTTCACCGTGAGGTTGTTCACGTATGAGCTTTTAAAAAGGAGAAGAGCTTGGTTTGCCTAATCAAGGTTAAATATGATATCTGAAAGGGAAAAAAGAACCGGGGGTGGGGGGGAGACTTAAAAACCCTGAGCAAAGAAACACATTTCATGAACACATTGTGAGTTTCTGTTTAACATATAATAACTTAATTAAATGGATGATTAATTTTACTGATTATTCTGTTTATAATCTAGAGTATTAGAAGATTAGTTATTCCAATAATTTATTATTATTATTATTTTAATCTAGAACACTAGAATCACCTGGGAAGCTTTTAAAACTACAAATCTGGGGCGCCTGGGTGGCGCAGTCGATTAAGCGTCCGACTTCAGCCAGGTCACGATCTCGCGGTCCGTGAGTTCGAGCCCCGCGTCGGGCTCTGGGCTGATGGCTTGGAGCCTGGAGCCTGTTTCGGATTCTGTGTCTCCCTCTCTCTCTGCCCCTCCCCCGTTCATGCTCTGTCTCTCTCTGTCCCAAAAATAAATAAACGTTGAAAAAAAAAATTTTAAAACTACAAATCTGGGACACCTGGTTGGCTCAGTCAGTTAAGCCTCTGACTCTTGATTTGGGTTCGGGTCATGATCTCCCAGTTCGTGGGATTGAGCCCAGCACAGGGCTTTGCACTGACAGCACAGAGCCTGCCTCGGAATCTCTCTCTCCTTCTCTCTCTGCCCCTCACCTGCTCATGCATGCACTCTCTCTCTCTATCTCTCTCTCTCTCTCAAAGTAAATAAATAAAACTTAAAAAATATATAAATCTGTCTTCTAAAATGTATTAATTCATCCAATATTTATTTAGCATCACTGTGTTGTAGTCACATTGAAGGCATAGGTAATGCCTTCCCTCATAGAACTCAACCTACTGTGGAAAAAGTTAAGAAAATAAACCTTTATAAAAAAAAGTTATACAATTTTATTTTATTTTATTTTATTTTATTTTATTTTATTTTATTTTATTTTATTTTATTTTATTTTTTATCTATTTTAGAGAGAGAGAGCACAAGTGGGGGAGAGGGACAGAGAGAGAGAGAGAGAGAGAGAGAGAGAGAGAGTCTTAGGCAGGTTCCATGCTCAGTGCAGAGCCTGATGTGGGGCTTGATGCCATAACCCTGGGCTCATGACCTGAACCAAAATCAAGAGTTAGATGCTCAGCCAATTCAACCACCCAGGTGTACCTAAAAGTTATACAATTTTAAAATAAGGAGTTTAGGAGTAAAAGATAAATACTGACAGATATATTTTAAGCAGAAAAACTTCATACAGGTTTCATCCCAAGAAGAGAATCTTACTGTAGTAAAACAATGGATTGAAAATAGGTGTTTGTGACAGAGAAAGCAGGTGAACCAGTTAGTGGACCATTGCAATAGTTCAGGTAAGAAACGACAAAGGCTAGGAGAAAAATGGTGTGCAAAATACTTTCCGTTTATTCTGCCCATGCCTTATGACCCTCAAAATGTTAATGATTATGAATGATATTAAGGTTTTTTTTTCCTTTTGTCTTTTAAATTCCACTTTGGTTTAGCAATGGGAAAATGCCAGCCTGAGACTGGAGGTTGGCAACAGAATGAAATTCGGTGTTTATTCCCCTGCTCCTTCCTTACCTTGACTTCTGCTCTTCTGTCAAAGGACATGGTTTATCTCAGACATGTCTCACTATGGAGCTACCCTCTCTAGCTTCCAGTAACTGTTCCTTCCTCTTATCCCTTGAGCCTGCATTGTCAACAGCTTCCTGTTGCTCCTACCTGTGGGGTCTTGAAGCATTTCTGGTTGGTTTCCACAAACCTCATCCTATCTTTTAAATATGCTTTTGTTCATTGTTTTCTTCATATTACCCCCTTGAAGTGGGTCACTCCTTCATGGAAGGATCCTGAATGATACATGTGGCAATTGTGGAGAAGAGACTTAGGCACATTTGCATACATGTGGTGCATAAAAAGGACAGGATTTAGTGATGATTTATAAATGGAGAGTAAGGAAAAGGGATGAATCAAGGATGATTTCCAGGTTACTGGCTTGACCAGTAGGTGAATGGAAGTATTCTTTGTAAGATGAGAATTCTCATCTGTAGTGGAGAATTTAGGTGCGATGGGAGCATGTCAAGACTTCTTGAGTGGAATTGTCAAGCAGACAATTGCAAATTAGTCAAAATTCAGCAGAGAAGAGTAGGACATCAATACACATTTTGTTGAGGTAAGGGTATCAATATCATTTCAACAGAGTACAAGACTGAGCATGTAACAAGGTCCAAATCTTCATGAAGTTTATGGTCTACTGGGGAAGAGATCATGAAAAAAATAATAAACTACAATGTTAAATTAATGCTACACAATAAAGGTACAAGAAGGTATAAGATAATATAGAGAAGACAATGTATTTCAGAGGTTGAGAGAAATGACAGCTCAAATTATATCCCAATAGAGACATGCTAAGTAGGTGAAAAGAAGAAAGAAGAATATTCTAGGCAGTTGAAATTGTATTTGTCTTAGATCTCTGTGGAAAAAAAGAACATTAGTTCATTTGAGAAACTAAAAATTGGCCAGTGTGGCTTGATATTAGTGAGTAAAGGAATAAGTAGCGTGAGATTAGATTGCTGAGGTTGACAGAAAACCAGATTATTAGGTTATGCTAAAAATGGGTCTGTTAGTTTCTATTAGGGTGCTATTTGCTACCTAGACATAAAGCAACTTAACTTTAATGCAAATCTTAAAATGACCTCAACTGTCATAAAAGCTTCATTATTAGATCTTATCCCATGCACATCAGATAAAATTGGGAAATTCAATATTGCTCAAATTATTTTACACTTGGGCCAATTGACTCTTCTATTTTGTACTAAAGCACTATTTGGTAAGGACATTGATTGGAATGTTTGACAAATCATATGGAAAACCAAAAATATGCAGGTCTAATATTTAGTATATCCTTAGATCTTAAATTGAACTTCATATATTAGGAATTACTTTTTGGTTTTTCCTTTATGGACCCTTTCTCTTTATGACTTATTACATATGTAAAGCAAACCTATCATGTAGAAATATTGGGAATAAAGTCCTGAATATTCCTGAAAGCTTACTCTGGGCATTTCCACTAGGATTTTAACACTACATTTAGTTATCCTAGTCTTTGTGTGAAGGCTAGTGCTTTTACTAGTTTAGTGGAAAATGTTCGCATCTAAACGTCAGGTTGCCTGAGGTTACTTACTGTGGTACCCATAACGAATACCCAAGGAACAAAGTATAGCTCTAGTCAAGGCTCATACAGTTATTCTTCAAGTGAAGAAAGAATCTTAAAGATATTTTCAAAAATAGGTAATTCTTACACAGTGTTACTATACGTGGGACACTGTTTTAAAGTCTTTATGCATATTAAAGCATTTAACCCTTGTAAAATCCTATGAGGAAGTGACTCTTATTATCACCATTTAGAGATGAGGAAACTCAACCACAGGTCATTACTTAACTTGTCTAAGGATGCACAGGCAGTACCCTGCAGCCTGAAAATTCAATGCGACAGCCTTGCTTTAGCATGTCACCCTTGCGCAGGGGCCATGCTAATCTCTGCATCTTTCCAATTTCGGTATATGTGCTGCCGAAGTGAGCACAACAGTCTTGCTTTAGAATTCACCATCTCAGCTCTCACTGGTTGCTATTTTTCTTTAATGGAGGATCCATTCAGAGACATGTAAACTATCATATTATTGAATAGGTCTCAGGTCAAATTCTTATAGTGATATTTTCTTGTGTGGCAGTGTCAAAGAACTGAAAATTTAGGCATTTTATACAAATGGATGAAACTGGTCAATGTTTCTTAAAACTAGGAATATGTCACTGCACAGATAAAATGATATTTTTATCCCTTTTTCTTTTCAATTTAGAAACTTACAGAAGAGAACTGAGGAATGAATTTGAAGCTGTTGCTGGTTTGACCTAAATATTTGTTAATGAAGTCAAATGTAAAACTGACTCTTACTAGAATAGGTTTAACTATCTTTTAAATGATGGAGGGAGGGGCGCCTGGGTGGCTCAGTTGGTTAAACTTCAGCTCAGGTCATGATCTCGCGGTCCGTGAGTTCGAGCCCCGCGTCGGGCTCTGTGCTGACAGCTCAGAGCCTGGAGCCTGTTTCAGATTCTGTGTCTCCCTCTCTCTGACCCTCCCCTGTTCATGCTCTGTTTCTCCCTGTCTCAAAAATAAATAAAACGTTAAAAAAAAATAAATGATGGAGGGAATTCGGAAAAAAGCAAAACGTCCTATCTATTATCTATTTATCTATCTATCGTCTATCATCTGTCTATATCTCTTCCACGCACATTTCTTAAAATATTGGAATTAAATAAAATCTGAGTAGAATACAGCATTCGCAAATATTTGGCATTTTATTTTTGAAGAATCACATTCCAATAATTCTCTAGAGTTGTTCCTCGAGTTTAACATGTCTGTAAATAGCAGAAGGCACATAAGCTTCATTTTGTAAGATTTTCTTCCTGTCAAGATGATTTGTTTTGAGAAGCATCTGAGGGTCTACAGGAGACCCACCATTTTAATAACTCTGATTGTTCTGTGTATCATCAAGTCACTCCGTCCAATCTGGACAGTTTCATTTTATATAACTATAAATTTTACTCTCTAACTGTCATTATTATAAATTGATCTCAATAAGAAAATGTTCATCATTGTTAAGGGATGGAGGAAAAAGCTCAACACAGTATATATTTCCAGCAACATAATCACAACACTTCTAAGTATACAACTCTATGTATGATTCAAAGTATAGAATTTCTAAATACTATTTTGGCCCTTTAGATTTCCCATTTTAGTTTTTACTGTCAACATAAGTATAATACCTACTGAGCAAAGTGCCTCAACTGTAGTTAAGGATATTTTTGAAGGTTGTTGTCATTTGTAATTTCTTTCCTGTGAGATATTTTGGTGTTCAGAATTTAATTCTAGGATGGCGTGTCAAATATGAGGTTACTGGCGACATAAATACTAACCCCCTACCCCCAATTCAATTTCAAAGAGCAAGTCAGGTGAGAATAAATAAATAAATAAAAGATTTGGTTAATGTTGGACATTTGCTTGGTACTGTGTCATTCAAAACTCCTTCCATTTAAAAACAAAATTTGCATTGACATATGAATGATGTATAATGCAGCATAATTACTTACGGGGTCTTTGAAAAGAGGAGCCCCCTTTTTTCCAAGCGATTTCACTTTGAAAAGGAATTACTTCACATGCCCAACAAATACTATTAAAAAGCATTTTATGAGGTGTTTTTCTGCGCATATTTCTACACATGGACAGACTATTGTGTGTTCTAAAACCTGTATTTACATGACACACTTTTATGGTCCAATGGGCAAACACTACTTAGTCCTAAAATAACATCACAGTAATGACTACAGTCAAGACAGCAAGAACACTCCACCGTTATTATCCATATCAGACTGCACCAGATGGGGTATCTGTGGTCGAGTGCTGACAGTAGCAAACACTGAACAACTCTTCCTGTTATTTTTGTGTACTCTTAGGCACAGCAATCTTACATTCAAAATAAGCAGTGCATAAGTTCTTTCATTTCAGAGAAGTATATTGTACCATATATTCTTTGATTCATTTGAATCTAGGAGAAAAATAAATGGGATGGAAAATTGAAGATGACTTACATTAAGTGGGATTTAGCCAAATTTCACTGGGTCCGAGGCAGGGTTTCTAGCCTCAGTGGTATTGATCTTTTTTGTTGGATCATTCTTGTGTGGGGCTCTCCTGTGTACTGCAGGATGTTTAACGGTATTGTTGACCTCTATTGACTAGAAGCCAGTACCCAAACCCCAGAGAGTTGTGACAACCAACAATGTCTCTTCGCAGGGAATGAACTCTTGAACACACACATACTCTTTGAACTGATTAAATTATGTGGCTTGGCTTTGTCAATATCAGAGTTTAATCAGTCTCCAGATAGAAGATGTACATTTTTTTCTCAGAGTATACTTCATTTATGTTTATTTGTTTGTTCCATTTTACCTTCAGTAATGGCTAGAGTAGGTAGGAATTTTGTATCTGCAGTATGATTTCACACATTTTATATTGACAGCAAGAAAATAAAATGAGAATTATTGAGTCAAATAATACAGGGGAACATTAAAAAAATTTTAATGTTTGGTTTTTTTTTTTTTTTTTTGAGAGAGAGAGAGAGAGGGAGAGAGCACGTGAGCAGGAGAGGGGCAGAGAGAGAAGGAGACAAAGAATCTGAAGCAGGCTCCACACTCTCTGGGCTGTGAGCACAGAGCCTGACTCGGTGCTCAAACTCATGAGCCACGAGATCATGATCTGAGCTGAAGTCGGACACTTAACCGACTGAGCCACCCAGATGCCCCTATAAGGGGGTATATTTAAGAGTGTTTATTGAGGAGGGGAATTGGCTCCTAGAAGTCTCCATTGGGTCACAGACTTCCTGGAGGCCTCCAGCTCTAGGTGAATCCCTGCCTAATGTTAGGGAAAATATTTAAACTGAGGAATCCTTCATGACAAAAGCTGCTCCCTTCTAAAATCAGTGGGATTTTCAGTTTCATTTCTCATCTCCTTATGCTTTTGGAATAAAGACACTGTTTCCAAGAAATCAGGTAGTTGAAAGGAAGAATAAGACAAGATTATTTACCACATCACTGATTGTAAACATGACTTGAATTGTAAAAATAAACAGAAAAGAAGTCAGAATCTTTGCTTCTGCTTCACTTTGGCTGTCCACCAGCGGGTCTAATTATCATGCTAGAACTGTCAATTCTGTCATTAGGTGTAGTCAGGGATTCATTGTCTTAGTTAATCGAAAATTAGGCTTTTCAGAGAGTAACCATATATACATAAATTATCAATTTTCAAATTGCTAGAATATAATCAAAGTGTACTCATTATTATGTTTTTCTCATCTTAGTTCTTTCTTTGATAATTTAAAAAGGTTTTCAGGATATTTTGTTTGCTTTAAAGGTATTGCTATAAAGCTAGTTTTCTGTAATTCTGTGGCTATGAAGAAGTGCCTTCTGCTATGGATCTCTGAATGATATAATGCCAGAAAAAATAGCTTTTAACTTTCAGTATTGACACCGAAATATTGGTAAGAACTAAATAAATACAATGGCAAAAATAATAGTCTATATTTTAGATACCATTGTATTATTTTTCATAATACGGTATCTAATGTTACAAATATTCAACAAATAGTGAAAAAGGTAAAACTTTCACTCATCTGTAGGTTCCTAGTAAGTGACCACTATGTATGGGTTAGCTGGCTCAGTACTATACAGCATTTGGTAAACAGAGAAAATTAGTATGACTATATTCAGGAAATACTTGTTTAACATTATAATTTTAATATTGAACCAATTTTCGGAATATATGTCATTTCTCCCTGTTCAAAATTATTTAATGTGCCGAAGACTAAGCTGTCATTTTATAGTTCTCTGGACTTCAGTTATCCAACATAATTTGACCTGTTTATTTAGGATTATCCAGTCTTCTTGGAAACTAAAGTGTAAAAAATATAAACCAAAGCCCTGATGGGTTAGGAGAGAAAATAAGATTTGTTTGGATGAACAATCACCTTAATTCCCCAAATAAATATACATTCTACATTGAATAGGCTTGGTCAATTTCTATGCTGATTTTAATTTTTAATGTCTTTTTTTTTTGTAGTTTGCAAAAATGTTTCTTTTTGCATAGAGAACAAAAGAAGAATCATC
Organism: Prionailurus bengalensis; assembly: GCF_016509475.1. Classification (NCBI taxonomy): domain Eukaryota; kingdom Metazoa; phylum Chordata; class Mammalia; order Carnivora; family Felidae; genus Prionailurus; species Prionailurus bengalensis. The sequence continues at coordinate 137,470,667 of NC_057345.1, read as the reverse complement.
CTGCAGTTGATTTTTATAATTTCATCAGCTGGTAGCAGAGGACCAGTTGCTTGGTGGATAAAGTGTTGGCTTTGTATTCTAAAGGACAACTTCAAATCCTGTTAAGGTTATATTTTTATTAAAATTTCCATTAATTTTTCCATCAATGTGATTATAGATTAATATTAATTAATTCTTACCATTTTTTGAAGAAATAAATGGAGCCATATCTGATTTAAAGTTAAACAAGACACTATTCAAGCTTTCTTGGTAACCCTTTCCTGGGTTCAGAATTGGTTGGGGAGAAAGGGAATAAAATATCTTTAATGGCATTTTATTGAACTTAGCAATTTAAATGGCCTACCCTGATTTTCAAAGATATCAAATTACCATATGGATGATGTCTTTCTCATCAAATCTGGCTCTTAATGTTTACCAAGGAAATGACAAAGGTAATTTTTAATGTTGGGTGTAGTACTTATATGTATAAATTGCTGATATTAATGAGAGTTCTGGGATGAGGTCTTTCTGTGCTAGAAACTGATATGTCAACAAATAGATTAATATTATAGAAACTGACAACAGAAACCACTGGCATTCCTTCTCTGGAGTTGTAATTTCGTATTATAGCACATGGAAAACACATCCTAGGAAGAGTATAATCTTAATGCTACCCTAGCAGCATTATCTGGAATATAAAAGTGGTCTACCAGGTATCCTATTCTCATTAAGGCATTCTAAAACACCTAAGAAAGATGTGAATGAGGACCTTGATACTGGTGGTACAGCTCTGGGTCATTCAGAACAATCCTTTCCAGACCCATGTGTGACAAAGGATTATTATAAGCATTGGGGAAGGAAATGTTGTTCAAATGGAAAGGCAAATTTACCTTTACTGTCTAAGTTTTAGCCATTAATTTGAATGTCCCATTTTCTGAAGTACTATAGGACTTAATAAAGTTCATACTGACCTCATCTTAATCATTTAACAGTGATAGGAAATTTGAAGTATTCTAGGATTTAGAGAGGAATACAGAACGAAAGGTTCAGAGCCTAACATTGTGATATTAAAATTTAAAGGGGAAGTCTAGGGACCATTATTTCTCTTTATCTTCCTTGCCTGTTTTTTGTTACTTGTAATGGGAAGAAAGGTTTTTAATCTCTTTAGAAAAAAGGACACAGTAAGAATATATCAAAATGTAATCCTGGACATGAACAATAAAACAAAACAAAACAAAACGAAACAAAATAAAACAAAACAAAAAAAAGGCTGAAGCCCCAAACACCAAAATGCATGTGTTAATATTTTATGTTCTATATTGAGCTGCTTTTACAATGAGAAAACTATTAGACTATTATTTAAGAAAAATTAATGTTTATTTATTATTGAGAGACAGACACAGAGTGTGAGCAAGGGAGAGGTGGAGGGGGGGGAGACACAGAATCCAAAGCAGTCTCCAGACTCTGAGCTGTCAGCACAGAACCCAATGCGGGGCTCGAACTCACGAACTGTGAGATCATGACCTGAGCTGAAGTTGGTCGTCTAACCAACTGAGCCACCCAGGCACCCCAACTAGACTATTATTTTTACTAACAATATTAACAGCCAACATTTACTGGACATTTTCTTTGTCCCAGGCACTGGCAAGAGTTTTAATCTCATGGAATCGTCACAAGCACCATAACAGGAAGGTATTGATATATATTTTTTCATTATAAAGATAAGTAAACTGAGTTTTAGGGAGATTAATTAGCAAAGACTAAATATTTGTCAAATCATCAGAACCAGGCAGTGACAATCTCAAAATGTCAATGTAGACATTCTTAAAAGTAACAACTTTGTTGCAAAGAACACTGAAACTAATGTTTGCAGAAAGGAACACAAATTTGAGAATATATTAATTTCCCATGTCATAAGTTGGGAGAGGAAGTACAGAGTTGCTTCTTAAAGTTGTCTGCAGACAGGGTTATTACATTAAGAATAAAATGTTTTAGCAACCCATAGATTGACAGCCCCATGCAAAAGAGTGGAAAAAAAGATCTTCATGCCTAAATCTCCTCCAAAAACACGTGCATTCCATATGGGGCTGGGTGATCCAGAGCAGGGGTTCAGCACTTTTTCTTTAAGATTGGGTTTCATTCTGCTAACAGCATGTTGGCTGAGTGCCCACTAGCAAGCAATTAAGACTTTGTGCTTGCCTGCATTTTAGTAGCTCTCCTCATGAAACATGCAGCCACATGGGAGCAGAAGCTTTGCCAGCATGGGTCACGGTCTGGGAGCAGCATCAGGGAGCTCCTATACTCTAAGGACTCATAGTCTTCTGGGAAGTTGAGGACAGGATGAAGGATCGATTGGCTGTGCCTGTGAGAGAAGATCAAGAAGGGAATCATTAAGAAATGGGGGCTATGGAGAGATACCAGAAGTGGAGTTGGGAGAAGAAAGCAAAATGTTACCGAGGAACCTAAAGAGAAACAAGATAAATTTATCTTTAAAAATTAGGAAGCAACTGGGTTAAAGGAAAAGAAGACAAAAACTGGGTGGCTGGTGAGAGTTTCTTACAGCTGAACTTGGATCATGCCCTCATTAATTATTTTTTTGTAAGCAACACAAATGCTGAGCACCTAAGATGTGCCAGGTAAAGGGCTGGGGACATTAAGGTGAGCGAGACATTTTAATGCAGCGATGAGTGAGGAAAGAGTCAATGGCTGACATAACATTGATATAGAAGGTTATGGAAATGGCAACAGTGTGGCCATGCTGCTTTCCTCTTCACAGTCTCCCTTTTCTTGTGCCTGCAAAGAAAGCATTTGACTCAGGTTGGCGTAAGGGGTACGTAAAGGAATTAGAAAACTCTGTACAAAGATGAAATAGACTCCTTGGGAGGGGGCCAGCTTTTCAAGTCTGAAAATATAATAGGCCAAAACAGTGATTTCAAATCTGATTGATTACTCAAGACCTCCTGGGCATGATTTTACAGTACAGATGTCTGCTCCCCGCTCCTGGAAGTTCTGGTTCAATAGGTCTAACCAGATATAGCCTCATGATGTAAACATTGCCCTGAATAATTCTGAAAAGAACTGATATCACAAAAACAGTATTTCCCTCTTCACAATAGACTTTGTTAGGTTAAAGTCAAAGGCAGAACTGCTGTCTTGCTGGCTACATCTGCATATAATCTGTACAAATACAAATGTATAGAAAACTATCCTTCCAATTATTAATAGGGTCCTTTAGACAGGTAATCTCACTGGTGTAGATGAAAGCAAATTTATACAAATTATTTTCAGGATACATCTATTTTGCTAACTGGAGCATAAATATATATAATTGCTAAGTTATACTCCCTTACAATTTGGAAAGTTGAACATAAACCAGGTTTATATGGAGCACTAGTCTTACTGCTAACTAGGCTGTATCAGTCTTTAGATGACAATGCAAAAATTACAGCTTTCTGAAAGTCATGGTCTACATCAGAAAGAATTACATGCCCAAAGATCTGAGTCATAAGAATTCTCGGGTTTAAAATATTATTTTTTAGTAGTATAAACCTTTACTTAAGCAAAACCATAGGCAAATGCCTAATATATCAAAAAAGATCAGAGCAATTTAAGGGAGGGCCTGTGTTAGGGGTCCAGAATCACCTCTTCAGCCATCGTATTATCTGTAACAGGAGCTCCTGACATAGCTCTCTTCAGAATTCTGGAGTTGCAGAGAGCACAGACGGAAAGCAAAACGTTCCCCATTTTGGAATTTACTTCCAAGTAAATCCTCACAAATTGAACATCATAATGGATTCCAATAGATATGTGAGGCTTATCCCTAACTGGGGTTATGGGTTTGAGTTAAACCTCCCCAGTGGCTTTGGCCAGTCACAGAACCGTGCACACGGGGCTGAATGCCCTCTGGGTCGATGTGGTGGGGCACACAAACTGACATAAACAAAAAAATAGGGCCTCTTTGTCAAACGCAACTAGGTTTGAATCTCTCATCTGCATTTGCTAGTTAAATTACCTTGAGCAAGTTAGTGGAACTTTCTGAATCTTCTGACCTTTGCCTGTAGACTGGGGATAATTTCTACCTTTCACTCTGATAGAAATTAGTCTTTAACAAAGGGACTGGCACATGCTGTTTCCTTTCCTGTATTTTTGTGAACAGGTCAGGTTAGGAATTTGGGAAATTGCTCTAACTCCTTCGGGCCTATACAGAGCTTTTTCTTTTCATTTTCTCTACACAGAATGGACTCCTTGTGGTACAAAAGAATTAATAATGGGCTTCCATGAGCAAGAAATTGCTACTACTTTTACTAAAGAACTGAAGAGAATATCTTATTAAATTCCAAGTTCTCAAATATGTGGGTCACACCTTAGCTTATAATAATTATTTACCATGGTCTTGAAATATGTTTATGTATTAATGATCACAGTAGGTAGATTTTGTTACAAATCACTGCATTTTCAATATGTTCAAGCAAATACACATCTCCAGCTGGTCAGATAAATCTGAAGGCTGGCAAATGGCAAGGGTAAAACTCGCTAGGTAAAGTATAGATTATCGTGTGTATAAGTGAATGTGCGTGTGTTGTGTGCGTGCACGCATATCCCCTGAGGTGTGCAAGAAAAACAACAATAACAGAAATAATGACTCTGAATGCCCAGAGGTGGGACTTCCATCTCATTTTTGAGATTTCTTTTTTTTAAACTGGTCCAGGCAGAAGAAAGGAGTGCTTGCTTGCACAGCTGACTTCATGTTATTTCCAAAGAAGGTAGTGTGGTGACGCCTGGTGCATATAAAGTTTTTGTATAACGACCAGGTTTTTCTGAAACATATATGCAAGGTAAGTGTAAACTGATGAAATTAAAGTAATTATTTACGTGTCTTCCAGGTAACAGCATCACCTGTTTTGAGAAAAAGTGCCCCTGAATTCTGCCCTGTTAATGCACTCTGCGAGGATTTTGCAAGCATTCAGCGCAGAGAACCCAAACATTTTATTTTGGCAAGGGAAGCTTTATAGAAATATTTGCAATATTTTGTGCTAATCCCTCCACAAGTCACTTTGGTGTGGCAAATATTTGTTCAAGCCGACTTTACTACAGTTACAGAGTGCATCAATCTGTTGTTTTAACCTTTAGAAAATAACCCTGTGTCTTCTTGAAGGAAATAAAGAGCCATTGATGAAACCTTTTAGGTTTTCAACTTCTTTGCAATAAGGTGCCTGGAAGAGCCATCAGCACGTTGTCTCCAGGGAATGGATTAGAGGGAATGAAGTGCATCTCTGCTTACTTTCTTGGCGCATCTGTGCATGGATATGAGGGACCCAAAAAGTAAATGGCGGTCAAAAGAACAAACACATTTATTAGAGCTGTTAGAAAAGGCTGTTTTGATATTTGCCAAGTTCCTTCTCAATAACATGTTTGGCAGCTACCAAATGACATGGCCTGCCCAGAGTTGATTTTGATGAAGCCTCTGGGATGTGTTAAAAAGTAAACCAGAGCAAATCACGTACTGGAAAGCATAACTCAATCAAGGAAAAATGTATGATTAAGGGTGACATGGGCAAGGAAAGCTTTGCCAGAGCTCAGGGTAAATATTTGTATCAGTGTGAAGAGAAAGCTTCGTGACGCTGATGTCAACCAGCTGGAATTTTCATTGTTTATAAACTTTTGTTGTTAGAGTTGAATTCTGGCAGAAAAGGTACCAAAGAAAGAACAGTTTCCCAGGATGAAAGTTTGAATTGTGATAAGGCAGCTTGACCAGATATGAATGCAACGATGCTAAGTTTCAGCCTCGTTTTCTTTCCAGGATTCTCGTGCCAAGAAACAACCTTCTTGCCTTAATCCCACTTTGGCAAAATTCATCAGGATTACCAAAAAGATGAGATTTTGCTTTGTTTTGTTGTAAGGATTCATGGCTTCTTCTTCCTTACCTTAGTAGGATGATCAGAAAATGGGTAAGAGTCTGAATGTTTTTTTTCCTTTTTTTTTTTTTTTTTACCGAAGAATATTGCCACATGAGTTAGATATTTTAATGATTGGAAATAAATAGCTTGGGATTGGAATGAAGTTTTTGAATAGTGTTCATCAACTTCATGAAGCTAAGCTGTTTATTTTTGCCTCATTATAGGTCATTTCATTACTTTTAAACTGAATATGTTTTAAGTGTTTATGTTTGAGAGAGACAGAAAGAGAAAGCCAGCAGAGGAGGGACAGAGAGAGAGAAGGGGACAGAGGATCCAAAGAGGGCTCTATGCTGACAGCACAGAACCCGACGTGGGGTTTGAACTCATGAACCGTGAGATCATGACCTGAGTCAAAGTCGGACGCTTAACCAGCTGAGCTACCCAGGCACCCTAGACTGAATAACTTAACAAGTTAAAAGATTTGGGCACTTTTATTTTTAAAATAAACCAACTATTTCTATTCGAAGGAAATCTGTATTTTCTCACTAAACTATGCTTTGTTGTGCTTTTTAGAACCTTAGAGGTAGCCAAAAGTTATAAATCAAACAATATCACAAGGACATGGGCTCATACAAGGATTCACAGTAGTTCAGAACAAATAACTCAACTTTTAGGCAGAAAGAGAGATTGGTAGAAACTGGCTGTTAACATAGCCCTTCCTCTCTGAAAAATAATCACATAGTTGGTGCTCATGTTGGCAAAGGAGGACACACTGAGATTTCCCATTTTCAGAGATGGACTTCTGCCAGAAACTTTCTGTGGTATGGATATTCTACAAGTGACTCTTGCTTCTCCCTCCAGGTAGTCTGAAAGCTCCAACCTGAATTACTTTCAATGAGGGATGTGTAGTGAGATTCAATGTATAGGAAATAAAGAGATTTTCAAATTCCTATTAAGGTACCCTTTCTTTTAATAATTGCACGTTATTAGTATACTTCAATCTGATTGGCCTATGACATAGCACAGTTAAGACTTACATGGGTATGTTGTTTATGAAAAGGCTGCATTAATTCATTTAGGAAAAAGACCAAACTTGAGAGACCCTCCACTTACTCCCTCTATCTCACAGTAAATTGAAGTCTGGCCCTGCTGATGCAGAAACAGGACACATCACAAACATAAGCACATTACCCATCTGCACTAAGAATAGAAACCAAGCCCCTGCTGGTGTAATTAAGAAATCTTCTCTTCCAGTCCCTGGGCTTTAGAGACCTGCATCACTCACTCACTAATTCCAATTTAGTATGCTTTTCTGATAAGGGTCTTTGTAAAGTAAGGAGGGAGCTGAACATGAAAACTTTTCATTTTAAGTTTCTGAGCTAGCATGTCCCTCTTGTGAGGTACGCTCTCTGGGTTTCACTGGCCTAGACATCAGCCTTCAGAGGGCAGGTCTGTCTGGGGCATTGAGATGATGGCGTCTTTTCAGAAGGTGAAGACGTGCCAATTACTTCCACCTAAAGTTTGCGTATTTCCATCCCGTTGCCGCACACTCACCGCCCATGGATCCCAAAGGAACACATAAAAAATAAACAGCATATGCAAAGCTAAAAATCCTACCAGGTGGGAGTCCTGGGTTTGGATACACTTAGATTTTGGTTATATTAAGTCACACACAGACATAAAAGTAGCCAACCCGTCCCTGAGCTATTTCTTCCTATTCTCTCTCTACCTCTCAATGACAGGACATTCTCTAGGTCATTCTGCGTTGTGGATTGGGACCCTCTGGCATTATATTTTAATTAAATGGTCAGATTATTAATGCGTGAAAATCAGACACTGCAAATGTTGAGCTAACCATTTTTCATACATAATGTGTCCATATCAACATTATAACAGCCATATACCAAAGATTGACATGGTCACTTTTAAAGAAGGAGCCTTGATAAATATTTGGGTTAAAGATTCTTGGGATCAGGTTAAGGAACTAAGAAGTCAGGTCTCATGGTTGATTGTTTTCCTCTGCTGTGTAATAATAGAAAACCACTCAGACCCTCTGTTTGTAGTTCTATTCTAGAAGTACATGGAGGAAATAATTAATCAGACATTTATGGAAGGTATGCTAACATGCATTCAACATTTTGTTCACATGGAGAGAATTCAGAATAATTTTGACAAAACTATCCCTGGAGCTCAATGTCAGTTGCTTTGCTATCTCTTCTTCAATGGAATCCTCTCCCCTTATCTTTTTCAGAGTTTTTCCTCCCTTCATTTCAACCTTACATTACTGTGCAAGGTGCCAAGTTAATATAATTTTTTACCTTGCCACATTTGATTGGTCCAAGTTCAGGAAATCAGAATCTCTCCTAGGAATTTGAGACAAGAATAAGAAATCCCAGCTCAGTTTGGATGCTCTCTTGAAAGGAAGACATGCAAACAATGGGCCTGTTAATGGCCTTGTACCTCACTGTAGACTTGAGAATGAGAAGAAGCCTGGGGCCCCTGGCTGGCTCAGTTGGAAGAGCATCTGATCCTTGACTCTTGATCTCAGAGCCATGAGTTTGAGCTCCACGTTCGGTATAGAGATTACTAAAAAATAAGTCAATTTAAAAAAATAAATAAGTAAAAAGTAAAAGCCAGGCTGCCCCAAAATGAGTGGCATAAGGATTGGAGATCAGCAAAGTATAAAGAGATGGTTTGTGAGTCCCTGCTACCAGCTTACCCAAGCCTAGCTGTATCCCTCTCCATGAGATACTGCAATGCAACTAAAATTATGGAGAGACTTGTACTGTTTAAGTTAGCTCAGTTGGGTTTCTGTTAGTTGTAGCAGTGGTTGGGGTTTAATTCCTACACCCACTACCCTCAAATAAATGATAAAGGAATTTATTGACTGCCTAGTGTGCACTAGGCTGTTTACAATCATTATCTCATGTAATCCCTTTAGCAATCCTAAAACTTTAAATAGCCTTATTTCTTTTTCATAGCTGAAGAGACAAATCAGAGAGGTTAACTGTCTTATCCATGGCCACGCAGTTGGCAACCTCAAAGTGAACTCAAATCCATCCTTTTTCATAGTTGGCAAATGTTCTTAGAAATTTAGGTGAGGAAGAAAAGCTCTCCTACCTTCAATAAATTCAATAATAAAGAATATAATAAATTTCTGAATGTCATAAGTGATACATGATTACAGATAAAGGAATGTCAATTCAGGATGGAGTAGCAAGGAAAAGTGTCTCAAGATAGAACTCTCTAAGTTACAGAAAACTCAGCCAAACTCACCTATTGATTCAGAAACTTAATAGTCCAAGGGTCAGTCTTGTTTCACACACAACTGGATCTAGGACCAAAAGGAGCTCATCAGAACTCTTTGTTCTTTGACTCTACTTTTCTCTTTGTTCACTTCACCGTCAGGGACACCTTCATCAAGTAGTGTCCCTAAGCAAGTTCCAAACACTTGCAAGGGCTACATACACACTACCAGCTTGTGTAAAATGGGGGCCCCTGACCTGAAGTCCCTTCCCCTTTCCACAAAGATGGAGCTTAGGATAGAGGTTGCTACAGGCCCTGGAAATTGACAGAAGGCTGCTTGGCAGGAAATTCCAGGGTTTTGGTACCAAGAGCATGGTATAGAAGGTAAGAGGTGGGCTTCAAGAGGCACATCTCCTTGGCTTCTCCAAGAAGGGCCCAGAAGGAGAGAGGAACAGCTTCTGCATAGGAGCCCCAGGTCCCCACCTCTACAAATGATACCTGGTGGCACAGTAACCTCAGACTTACAACTACTTTATATAAAGTCCAGGCAAGAGATAATGAAAACAAACAAACAAACACAAAGTCTTAAAACACCCCAGAATTGAATCCTATTGGTAAGACTTGGGTCTCATGCTCATACTTGACACAATAATTATTGCCAAAAAATTGGACTATGCAGATTAGCCAGTGGTGGTTCTGAGAGCACATCTGGAGTCAGTACTCCAGAACTGTGGGGTCAATACCACAGAAACATATAGCATGGTTATGCTACTATGTAAAGACAAAGGATGGGTGTGGGGCAAGCAATAGAACACAGCCTGACTATGTAATGCTTCACAGGAGAATTATAACTTGAGATGGTAAAAAACTATTATAGTAATATATGATAATATAATAATAAAAATAAAAATAATAATAATATAATAATAATAATAATAATAATAATAATTATTATTATTATTAGGATAATAATAATAATAATTATTATTATTAGGATTATAATTTTGAGCAGTAACATAAAAATAATAGCTAGCATTTTTTGAGCAATTAGCATGTGACATCCATTTTGTCAAAGGCCTAAAATGTATCATTTCATTTACCTAACAACTCTGATGTATAGATACTGTCATCAACTTCATATTATAAATGAATAAAGTAAGGCTTAAAGAATTTAAGCAACTTGCTTTATAAGCGTCAAAGCAGGAGTAGAACTCAGGGCAGTGTGAACCCAGTGTCACATTACTAGCCCCTACAATACACATGGGAAATTTCATTTCTCACACATTTAGCCCTAAACATTGACATTATGAATAAAACATCTCACAAAAGTCTTGCAGAATTATGCTTCTCTGTCCGGAATCCCATAGCAAGTCAAAGGAGAACATGAGTGGGAAGATGTGTACAAGGACCTTTTCCTCTTTGAATCTGGCCTTCTGGGAGGTGTACATCTTAAATCCAAAAAAGTCGGTCTGAGTATGTAGAAGCTTGGAATCCTACCTTGCAGATCAGAAGTTGGTTTTCTGTCTTTTCATTATGATTTCTTTTCTTCATGGTTTTGAGTTAAAACTATATAATAAATTGTATAATTAATTTTATTTGCCCAGAGAGCACTTTGGGTTGAATGTTGGTTGAATAAGCAAGGTTTAAAAGTTCTGCTAAACTCTTGGGGCGCCTGGGTGGCGTAGTCGGTTAAGCGTCCGACTTCAGCCAGGTCACGATCTCGCGGCAGCCAGGTCATGATCTCGCGGTCCGGGAGTTCAAGCCCCGCGTCGGGCTCTGGGCTGATGGCTCAGAGCCTGGAGCCTGTTTCCAATTCTGTGTCTCCCTCTCTCTCTGCCCCTCCCCCGTTCATGCTCTGTCTCTCTCTGTCCCAAAAAAAATAAATAAAACGTTGAAAAGTTCTGCTAAACTCTTAAGAAGATATCATTATACCTTTTGAAATTCAAAGCTGTGGGGGAAAAATCTCTTTATTTTGTTATTATTTTTAGTTTTTATCATTAATGAAATACTGGCAATATTTTAAAATCAATTTTAAAGCTTATGCCAGTTCTTTTTTTTAAACATTATTTTTTTTTTTTTTGCAAGAAAGGGGAGAGAGCACCAGCAAGGGAGGGGACAGAGAGAGAGGGAGAGAATGAGAGAATCCCAAGAAGGTTCCATGTTCAGCATGGAGCCTGATGCAAGACTCAGTCTCAACGACTGCAAGATCATGACCTGAGCCAAAATCAAGAGGCAGACACTTAACCGACTGAGCTACCCAGGCACCCCAACGTTATGTCATTTCTAAGTAGTTAATACATTCAGTGTCTCAGGATCAAATGATTATAAATGTACACATTGAAAAGTTCTTTTTTCCTCCCAAGGTCCCTCTATCCCCTACAGATCATCACTCAGTCACTTTTATGGGGTTATTGTACCTTTCCAATATTACTAAAATTATATGTAAAACTAATCACTATAGCCATTATAACTTTTTAAATTCTCCAGTTCCTTACCAGATTTTTCCATAAGGAAATATTGCAAAATCAGGGATTTCACACCATTTTAAACAAGCAAAGGTAAAAGAAAAAAAAAAGAAAAGAAAAGGAAAGAAAAAAAAAAAAACATGAGTGGAGGAAATCCAAGCCATAGCTGCAGGTATCCCATACCATTTTCTCTTCCTTGAAATCTTGCAAAGTTGAACTCACTTATTTTTCCAAATATAGGAGTGATAGTTTGGGTGCTAATACTCACTGCAACTTCAGATACAAAAACGTCTTCTTCTACGTCCAATGTCACGCCACCATGAACAAAACTGACATTTCTGATGGATCCAGGCATTCGTGGAACAGCCAACTCCTATCAAAGTCTTAGGACAGTAAAGGTTAATGAAATAGAATCCCTAAAATGTGCAGTAAGGGGTCCCAAGAGCCATCATATAAAAAAAGAATAGTATGTGAAATTTCAGCAGTAAACAAATGAGTTGGTGTTAACAACATGTAAATTTTGGTTCAATCTAGGAAAGATGTTACTGGTCAAGGCCGATCAACACTGAGCACCTTTGCAGTTATTTGTTGATTCTTCTTCTACTGTTGTGTTGGTGAGGAAAGATAACTTTCTATCCACCCTTCTCAGTTCTCAGCTGAGATCCCTGTAACGAGAGACAGTTTGACAAGAGAAAAACATACCAGTGTATTAATGAATATCTCAGGTATGCATGGGAGACTCCAGGGGAAAAGTAACTTTCTGAAGTGGCTTAGAATTCAGGCTTTAATCACATCTTCATAGGGAAAAGTAAGGGGGGATGTATGCCTCTTAGGGGAGAGCAAATGATTTTTAGGAAAAATGAATGGGACCTAGAAGAACAGATGAAAAGAGATGATGGTTTGTGATAGAGTCCATGGGTGTTGTGTTGACTTCTAGTTTCCTCTCCTGTGACAAATGTCAATCTTCCCTGGTTGAGGACGTTCCTGGGGAGGGATTTATGACCATTGAGTTCTTTCTGGAGGAGATGTCTTTAAGCAGATAAGGGAGTTCAGGGACAGTATCTTTCTGTATTTGCTTTTTCAAGTGCCTATGGCTCAAAATCTTCAACATGCCAGGGTGCATACTTTGGGGTTGCATATTCCGCCACCCTTCACTTGATTCCAAAGTTCATAAAGGTGATTTTTTTTCACTGACGTAGCCCCATTTCCTGACTGGCATGCGATGTTAAATAAATAAGGAATAGGCTGCCTGGAATAGGTGGGCCTCCATTTCAAGGGCCCATTTCAAGGGCCTCCATATTCAAGCAGAACTCATACCTCCAGCCTGAGGGAAATTGGTGAAGATGCTGACCTTTACGGTTCCATCCAACCCCACGATTCCATGATTCTCAGGATAAGAGAATCAGTTACTGCTTGGAGTCCTCAAAGAAAAGGCAGAAAGTGGGTGGCCCAAAAAGAACCACTGGCTCAGGTCCTGCAGGTGGTGTGGGTGGTGAGGACTGTGCCAAGGATTGGGACCCTCTGGGAAATCACTGTTACTGCCATACTGCCCCAAAGTCAGGAGTGGAGCTTGGTGGCCTGATGGGAGCGGAGAAATGCATAAATAACATAAAGGTCCTTATATTGGCCACAGTGTTTTTGCGTTTTCCCAGCAAAAATGTAGAAGACCATGTTTCTTAAAGAAAACAAAAATGAACGAGTAAAAACAGGCAAATAGTCTTGGAAGCAAAACGCAAAACAAACAAATAACATAAAAATGAAAAGCAAGCAAAGAAAAAACAGTGCTATCCAGGAGGAATAAAAATAGAGAGGGAAGTTGTAAACCAGCAACTAGGAGCAGCCTGCTGTGTTTTCTGAACTCTTGAGTTAAAATGTCTCATCTGGTATCTTTGCAATGTGGCAAGCACCTGTAATTGGTTTATCACTAAAAATCAATGCTGTTAAAACCCACTTGTCTGAAAAGGAAATCGAAATATAAGCTTGATATAAATGGGTCTTTATGCGATGGAAATTTCTTCATTGGTTATATGCGATCGGTTCTTGGGGATGGGCCTCACCTCCACGTAGGGCAGGGAAACTGAGGGATGTGGGGAGCCAGGCCCCTGTGGGCTGTGCCCCGGGCCCTGGGTGGGCACAGGCTGGGAGAGGTGCTGCCACTCTCCGCATAGCAGCCCTGTCCCCACAGGGAGACCGGCTCCTCCCCTCTCTTCAAGCACAGTGAGCTGCCCTGGCAGGTCAGTCTGAACCCGGAGAGGGGCTCTGCTGAACCTGCCGGACTGCAAACCAGCATATCGTGCTTGAATTTTTAGTCTCCACTCCTGTCTTGATTCTCTTGCAGCAAGCATTTCTCCTCTTATAAAACAGAAAAGAAATAAAGCTGCAATTACTTTTTCACACCCTCTACTAATATGAGCCTAGCAAACACTCCCCTTTCCCCTAGACTTCAGTAAGCACAGATTTGGGGTTCCAGCAAACATTATTTTAAAAGGGCCATCATTATGTGGTGCTAGAAATTGAAGAAAGAAGACAAAAAAAAAAAAAGTAGCTCCCAATTCAGGTTTTTGAAATCAGTCTTCTCAGAACACACACATTCGGAGTATTTAACGACTTGGCCCTCTGTGGCCTGTCAGTCCTGCTCTGTGGACTTGACCTTTGAGTGGCTAAGGATACAATGCCTAGGAGATTTAGGGTGCATGCGGAGAGAGGAACCAGATCCCCAAATCACAGAAAAGCAAGACAGCTTTATAACTCCCTTTGTCTCTCTCTCTCTCTCTGTCTCTCTGTCTGTCTCTCTGTATTATCCCCTGAAGAGGCAGCCCAGACAGAACGCGGACACTGTTTCTGCACATGGCAGAGGTGGTCTGCCTCACATTTAGGCCTAAGTTCTAACAGCCAACTTGTCAATGAATGCCATTAGCACAGATGTGCCACAGGCACTCAGGGACAGAGCGGCGGGCAACCTCAGATCAGTGCGGGAAGAGCAGGCATCGGGTGGTAACAACTTTCAGTCATTACTGACCTGGGCTCTATTCAAACCAGTGACCTAGAAATGAAGGGCTCCAAATCCCATTACTAATTCCCCGAGCCATCAAGTCTCCCCTATGGCCTGGATCTTGTCCTGAAACCCAGGTCTCCTGTTGAAATAGCATTAGACAGCAGCCGCTGCGTTGGCAGGCAAGGTTTTTAAATAGAGGGGGGACAAAAAGAGGAAAATGTGCACATACAGAGTTGGCTTTAATTATTACTTTAAAGTTGTTCAGCTCCTTTAAACCTAAAAAACCTGAACCTTCTTTAAAGGGGAGAGCTTGCCAGGAAGTACAAGAATGGTGTTCAAACAAACACAGCCTTCTATTTCGTCTGAATGGGGAAAACACACATGCCCCCTCCCCAGCCGAGGAATAATGAGAGGAAACCAAATGAGAGGAAGTTGTTGAAAAGGAGAGAAAGAGATTAAATGAGTGTTGCGGGGATGAGAAGAATATTTACTGCCAAAGTAAGAGAAAGCTAAGTGAAAGCGCCCTTGAACAGCTCCCCCCTCTTACTTATTATCTCTGTGTCGCTCTCTCGCAATCCCTCTCGTCAAAGAGGGACAATTAGTTTTCAATCAAAAGTGGGATTTTTGTGAGTTGGGTGAAGCCCGCCGTGCAGAGCGAGCCGGCTCTAAATGGCATGTAAAGTTTCGTCTTTTAAGCCCCAAGCGCCAGCTTTACAAATCGTCCTGTAGATGGAGCCGCACTCTGCACTTCTAAGATCGGGGCCTCCACAATGAAGCAATTGTTTCCTGTCTCCGCTTAGCAATTCCTCCCTCTCTTTCGGTTCTTTCTGGTTGCATGTTCTATTTATTTTAATGTATACCTTTGTGTAAAGCCTGTCTCTGAGTGGTTAGATACCCTGTTGATATGTGGCCTTCAAGGGGGAAAAGGGAGTGCAGTCTATTCCCATGACATCCTAGGGCTTTGTAGAGCCAAAAAAACCTTCTCAGGAACACCTAATCCTTGGGCTCCGGCCAAGTACCACAATCCTTCTGTACAACTGACACGGGCCACTTGGGACACTTGAGAGCTTTAGGTGTGTCTGTCTGAAGTCAGCCCCGGCCAAGCATGAGGCAAATGTGCCCGACCAAAGAAAATAAATTATGTGGACTCCAATTTTCAGCAGTTATGAAGTATTAAATTACACATGCAAAGAATTCACTTTGGGATTAACCCTTTGGAACCGACACACAATCTTGTCACAGTGCTTGTGAAAGGAGCGTGCTCTGGGGAAGGCCTGCCTTCCCAGAGACACAGAGGTGGCTCCCCGGGAGGCAGGGATGCTCAAAGAACAGAGATTGTAATTGAACACAAATATGTTCCACTGCTACCTGGGCAGGGGGAGGGTGCGTGTTTGGGGGGGCGGGGTTCGGTCCTGTCTCTTAGGATACACTGCTCCCTGTAGACTGCAAGTTTGAGGGACACCGTAAAGTTTTTTCAGCTCACCGTGAATGCCACTTTCAGCACTTCATCAGAAGGCATTTTTATCATAATTCACACAGCCCCCGTAGCTGCTTCTTCATTCAGATTTGCAGAAGTGGTCGAGAGCCACTGGAACTTGACTGAAATCACAACTCCTGAACTCTTGAAAAGGCGTTTGCGCTCTGTGACTCAGTGAGCGATAGCAAAGGACATCCTGCCAGGCCCCTTCAAAGAATTCTGGGTTCCCCAGAACTATGTGAAGCACTAAGCTATTCGTACATGATGTGGCTGAAACTGAACATATAAACTCTGCAGTGGAAAAACAAAACACTGCTGTTTGTTTCCCTTTTAAAGCTATTTATTTACCAAATGACCACAGAAAGCAGATCTTCAACAATAACAGGAAGCAATCAATCTTGAAGAACTCACAAAAAAATTTTTTTTTTAGCAAAGTTAACTTTTCAGTAAAGTGTGTGTCTCAAGTACGCAAAGCAGGTTTGGGGGAAACATCCAGATCTTTCCCTCTTCTCTTCCTCTTTGTTATCAGAGAGCGTGTGATTTGCAGGAAGAACACTGCGTCTGGAGGCTGGCAAATTGAGTCTCCAAACAAATCCCCCACTTACTTCGCATGTGCCTCTTGAAAACCTAACTATACAAGCATATGCTTGGGAACCACTGTGGAATTCATCCACTTGCCTCATTTTCAGCAGGAGGAAACTGAGGCTGGCAGAGAACACACAGGGGTTGCTCAAAGTCGCACAGCTAGGACTGGAAGCATCTTGACTTTTGGTGTAAGTTGTTTGCTTAAACAACAAATCTCTAATTGGGGAAATCATTTTATTTCTCTGTTCCTCAGCTGCTCCCATTGACACAGAAAATAACTCTTTTCAAATACCTGCTATTTTGAGTTATTTGGACTATTTGGGGACACATGTAGAGACTCACTAAATGAATCCAAGTGGTAACGAATGAGCGCATGTGTGTTTGTATGGGTTAAAACCAGAGAGCCAGGGAGGGACAAAGAATGAGAGGGACAAATCCAGGCAGAGGAAGAGATAAAGTCCTTGCCACGGGAAGCCTGCTCAGTGGAGTAAGTCATAAAAGTAATAAAAGTAATTGCTAAGCGCCGTGAAATTAGACTGCTGCGTAAGGCTAAACCAGGGTGAACCAAAATTTGCAAAAGTCATGAGACTTTTATTTTCAACAGGTGGCATTTAAGAATGCAAACCATTGGCACCCAAATGAGAGTTCATTGTAAAGGGGAAGAGATGCGGGGATTTACACACTTGTGAAATCGGGGCTGAAAGACATTGCTTCGTGTTTGGGATCTACAGCATCCAGAGGAATGGCTGATTAGAGATATGCTTCGAAAAACTTCTCTTACTTTTATTGGTCATGGGTCATGATAAAAGAAGAAAAGAAGAGAGAGAGAATCTGCCCCAAAAGGGAAAAGCCGACGGACACTGCTTGAGAACAAATGACTGTGAGCCAAAATCCCCAAATGAGGAAGGCAATAAAGCCATACAAAAGCCCGCCCATTGCACCCATCATGATATTTGAACCAAATTGCTTTGCCTGTGTCATATCCACCCTCATATATTTACTCAGATAAGAAAGAACTTTCTGCTGGCAAGCACCCCAAGTTTGATTTATCACTCACAATATGAGAAAGCTGCCAAGCAAGCTTTATAATTCCCAGTTCTTAAAATTATTATCATCATCAGGCGTGGAAATAAGGCTCGAGGTGGTAGGTGTGTGCTCAGTACTCCTGGCAAGAAGTTGGTTTGTTGAGGCTGGTTCTCTCTGCCAACAAATGTATCCATGTCAGACCTCAGGAAATACTTCCCCCAAGCTGCTTGTTTATCGCAAGGATTTGGGCAGTGTGGCAGATGCTTTAAAAGATAAAGTATTCCTGCTTAACGAGGGCCATGGCCTAAACCATATCAATAAAATGACCCAAACTACCTGGTCAAGAAGTAAAAGTGCTCCTCCTCAGATTTTTCTAAAAAGATAACTCGAAGTTTATGCCATTCTGAACTCTTCCCCACGTGTTAGCTACCTGATTTGATCGGTTGGTGTCTTTGAATATCCATGGGTTAAGTGGCATTCAGAAATTTCCCCAGGGGGAGGAGTCAAATAGGATCCCTACCCTTCTCCTCCCATCTTATCCTTTACAAGAAATGTGTACCTTAAAATTGGGAAGGTTTAAGGGATGCCCGGCTGAGGCATTATTTCAGTGGGTGATGCAAGAAACTTAGTGGAAATCAAAGATAGGTTTGTAAAAACCCTAACTTCCCAGGCCTACTTTACCATAATACAAACAAGGCCAGACGTAGAATTGTCCCAGCTTAAGTCTTGATGGCATTCGTTTGAAAGATAATTTGATTTCAAGTGGCACAGAGCCTCCCCCTGACATGTACACAATTCAGTGTACATGCATATTTCTGAGGTGAAGTTTCGGCCTGTTATCATTAAACATAATCTTTAGTTTCTCTTTTTGTCTCTTTTGTTTGTTTGAATATACAGTGAAAAATAGCTGTGAGAACTTTTTGGTAGAGTGCGCATCTGATTTTTTTTTTTTTTAAACAGACAAAAGCATTTTGACCAATGTCTATTATGACAGCAGATTTTATATAAATATATGTGTAAAATAAGCTCATTTGCACATGGCTCAGGGGAAGCTAAACTCACTATAGAAACTTCCCTAATGTTTATTTCAGACTAGTTTCCAGATTTTAGTATGTGTAGAGAAAATAAAGGCAAGTGGATAATTATATAGGCAAAGGGCCTGTTACTTGCATTTGTCTTGCTATGTATGATGCACAGAATAGACCTACTGGCCTTCATCAGTCAGAGATTCAGACCTGCTGGCATTCTGTCGCAAGGCAGAGCCCAATAGTACAGTTGCTGCAAAATGTCACTGAAAACATGTGACTCTTAATACGCTTAAATGTATCTTTCTAATTATCATCTATCTATCTATCTAATCTGACCTCTACTATTTATAAATCTATCATTGTTTTTATTCATTCCAGAAAGGACGCAACACAATTTATATAAATATGTAAAATTTCAATGCAATAAAGTGAAATGAAAGATTACCTGGTTTAGGGAATAGAACAAAGGTAAAATAACAGAAAGATAAGATAAAGGCAGAAGTGAAGCTGGTACATAAAAATGTGTTCTTCAAGGTGCTTTACATTTGCTAGGGGTGTCTACTGAAGGAGATTGTTTTCGGAAGCAAATGTCAAAGGGGAGTTTCAAACTATTTTGTGATTCAGTGTCCATGATATGATAAGATATTTTCTTAGGAGAAACACAACTATGCATGATTCTAGGACCACAAAGAACTTTATTTCATGGGGCCTTATAAAGAGTACAGGACATTCAACCGATGCCCACCAATAGCATAATACTAAAGCTCAACTCACAGAGAATACCTCCACATAATATCAACATACTTCGAGATGTAGCCACTCTTTGTCTGACTGCTTTGTTGAATCTTCCTTAAAGGACTCAACCATTGAAACTCTCCTTTTTCTCTATTGATTGTCATTCTTTTGGTGATCTCGTCCAATCTGATGACTTTAAATGTAATCTTTATAAGGACAACCATAAATGTATCTATCACAGGCTTCTCTCTTGAGCTCCTGACTCAACATTTCATGCCCAATAAGCATCTCAAATTTAACCTGGCCCCTTTCAAATGATTTTACCTCCAATATCTGCTTCTTCCCTAAGGTCACCTACTCAGGAAAAAGTAACTCCATTATTCCACCTGTTATGGCCAATAATCTTAAAGTTTTTCTTTATTCCTCTTTCTTTCATATTGCACACCGACTTCAGCTCAGGTCATGATTTCACGGTCCATGAGTTCAGGGGCCCCACGTCGGACTCTGTGCTGTCAGTTCAGAGCCTGGAGCCTGCTCCAGATTCTGTGTCTCCCTCTCTCTCTGCCCCTCCCCCACTCACGCTCTGTCTCTCTTTACCAAAAAATGAATAGACGTTAAAGAAATTTTTTTCAAAGAAGTAGAATGAGCATTTACATCACTAAAAGTCAAGTCACAGAGCATGAACATTATGATTTCAACTCAAAAAATTTTAAAACACACATAACCAAATGCTTACCTTAGACATTTAACAGCAACACATAAAAATAACAACATTTTAAGAATAAAACTTCTGTAAATGAACATAAGCCATTTGCCCTCCAAGCTAAAGTGATTGGAAGAGAGGCACATTTGGCATTTTGTAGTTACGTTGTGGTGAAGGATCACTGACTATAACTCACCAAAATACATATGGTCATGTATGCATTTTCAACTGATTCCACATTAAATGACTACAAACTTAACACCTTAAAACAGAAACTATTGTTGGAAGTTCATTGAACTCTACTAGACACTGCTTCCAGTCTCACAAATCCAAAATCAAGGTGTCAGCAACATTGCATTCCTTTCTGGTGGCTCTTGGGGCTCTTTCAGATTATCAGCAGAATTCAGTTGCATGCCATTGTATGCCTGAGGCTCTTGTTTCCTCCCTGGATATCCAGGGTTTCTTCCCAGTTTCTGGAGCCTATCTATATTCCTTGGTCTGCATCCCCAGTAATTTTAAAGTCAACAGTTGTCAGTTGAGTCTCTTAAGTGTTTCAAACCTCTCCTAATCTCCTCTTGAACTACATCTTCTTGACCTCTTTTTACCTCAACAGAATATGATTCTCTGCTTTCATTTTTATTTTATTTTTTTTAAGGAGAGAAAAGTTGAGTGAATACATAGATCTCCACTTTTAGAGGTTTGTGGAATTCTCACTCAGCTAATACAGGAAAATTTCCTTATCTTAATTTTTGTAAATTCAATTTTATGTGCATCGTCTATTTTGTCATATATGTTATATTTAACATATCCACACGTAAAACACCAGGGGGTGATGATCACTGGGCCGAAATTCTGCTTACCACTGACTATTTTAAAAATATAATTATAATTTTAATTTAGTTAATTTATTTTTTAAAATTTTTTAATGTTTATTTATTTCTGAGACAGAGACAGATCATGAGTAGGGGAGGGGCAGAGAGAGGGGGAGACACACAATCCAAAGCAGGCTCCGGGCTCTGAGCTGTCAGCACAGAGCCCAGGGTGGAACTCGAACTCACAAACCCACAAACCATGAGATCGGGACCTGAACCAAAGTTGGTCGCTCAACCGACTGAGCCACCCAGGTGCCCCGATATAATTTTAACTTTAAAGGTCTATTGTAGCTCTTGTTTTTGAGGACAAGTTGCAATCAATGTTCATTTTGACTAGAAAACTTCCAGTTTGTGAGAAGACCACAATATCGCCATATTGTCTGCACATGAGAAAATGTCTATTTCTATATTCTCAGTGCCAAAGATGAGTCTATGATTTTCCTTATGACCTGTAGTAAAATCAAAAGGGGTGGGAATAGTTTATTTCCAAGTTTATTTCCTAAGTCATTTCAGAGCAAGAGCTGACGTTTTTGTACATATTATAGCGTGTACATCACACGTCCTTTTTGGATTTCAAAAAAGACACAGGGCTAGATAATCTTGGAAACCAGTCTCAGTCCGCTGGGCAGAGGCCTAAAACCAGCAAGGTAACTTTCAGCCATGCCTAAATGTGGGACTAAATTTGCTTATGTGAGCCTGGTCTAATAATGTATGGCTGTTTGAGTAAGAAAACATATTTACTGCAAGTCTATATCCTCTGACCTAAGAAGAGTGTAAGAGGACACTTGACTGAAATTTTTATTTAAGAGCCCAGAAATGAAACTTAAATCACTGGAATCAGTGGACTCAGATCCTGTAATGACATGCACCTGACTTCTAATTCTAACACTTACTCTTTCCTTTGAGAAGTTTACTTCACTTCTTGGACACACTCCGTTTATACTCCGGCATACTTAAGGCTCTACTTCACCTACTTCAGCTTCGTAAAAAGGGAGAGGAAAACCAAGATTCAAGCATTTTTGTGTATCAAAAATTTTGAATGAGTAACTGTGTAACATTCCCTTCCTCTCTTCTTCCCCCCTTCCTTCCTTCTCTTTTTTCTTCCCTCATTAAGTATTGATAAAGCACCTACTCTATAAGGATTGTGTTGAGTTTTTAAAAATATACATATGAAGAAGACATACTTCCAGTCTTCAAAGTGCTCACCATCTAAAGGTAATGTCAAAAGTATCTGGAGCACTATAGCAAGAGCACCTGAGCGTATCAGGAGATGACAAGAGGAGAAGGAAAGGTTGAAACAGTATTTTGAAGATGAATACAGGCTATGGAATGGACAGCCTAACAAAAGAACATCACAGGAGAGTACAGTGTGCTTAGGAGAATTCTCAAGATATGAGTGGAGCACTGGTGACTGAGAAAAGTAGCAGTAGTTGTGTCTGGACAGGTGGGCGTAGGTTTAATTAGTAAGAATAAATGCGAATATCTATACTAAAGTATTAGGCAATTAGGGTTAACTATACATTAAGGAATAAAAATGGATACGAGGGGAAGTCAGAGAGCACGGGAAACCATCTCAACCAGATGCACGGCAGGACTCTTTAGAAGTTACATTCAAGATATGAGAGCCAACTTAATGGTCCACTACTTTCTTTTTTTTTTAAATTTATTTTTTTTAACACTGATTCATTTCTGAGAGACAGAGAGAGACAGAGTATGAGTGGGGGAGGGGCAGAGAGAGAGGGAGACACAAAATCCGAAGCAGGCTCTGAGGTATCAGCACAGAGACCTATGCAGGGATCAAAATCACTGACTGTGAGATCATGATCTGAGCTGAAGTCAGACACTTAACTGACACAAACACAAAAGTTAACTGACCTGAGCCACCCAGGTACCCCTATAGTCCCCTACTTTCTGAGAATTCACCTTCTCTTTGCCTTTGCAATTTGCCTCGTAGCAAGCAACTTCTGACTGTGTTCTCCTTCCTGCTTATAGCTTCCCTTTGCTTGTGTTATGCTCGTTTATATCTTGGCTTCTGCTAAATGGCTTCTCTTTAGGTCTTTGGGGTTCAATGCCACTCACTTATCTGCATGTCTCTGCGTATCTCCCATGTTAAAACTCATCAGGAGAGGGAATGTACTGGGATTGGTTAGGACTCTGATTGCAACCCCAAGTGCTCCTATGGAGCAGAGATCTGAGGCCATCTCAGATCAAGTCACGGACCTGTCAGTAGACAACTGTTTTTATCACACAGCCAAAGCACAGTTGTGAGAAGCTACAGTTCAGGGACTGCCAGCAACAGTGTTTCTCAAAAATGCTGGCCATTGATGGATTCAGAAAATCATTGAATAAATAATATGCTAAGGGTTTGGCATTTCTTCTGTGGGTGATAAGGATTCATAAAGGGATTTTAAGAAGGAGAGTGAATTGTTTGTGTTGTATAATAGGAAGATCATGCAATAGGAAGGATGGTGTGGGTCTATAAAAGAGTAGAGACCATGAGAAAAGAGGAACAAGTTTAAGAGACTATTGCAATAGTTAAGAAACATTAAAGTTCAGATGCCTGGATGAAGTTGCAAGGTGAAGGGAGAAAGGGAAGACAGTAGGTGCAGGATTTAGAAATTTGGGCTCTGGAATCACACAGACCTGTGTTTGACACTGACTCTCATAGATACCAGCCCTGTGACCACAAACAATATCACTTACCCTCTCTCAGCCTCAGTGTCTTCATGAGTAAGATGGGGATGATGCTAGGATGTAGACTTGTGATGTTTTGGAGTTTCATAGGATTCTCTTTTTAGAAGCACTAGCTAAACACATAAGTGAACCTCCCAAAATGATATTTGGCATGCTCAGACAGATTTAAGGTTATCAATTATGGTATCAATAGTCTACATTATAAAGCATAATTCGAGAGCACATCATCACAACTACAGCAATCACTAAGAAGAAAAGCAAATATTGACTAACTCAGCAATACAGAGACTTTCCAAATAAGTGGCATGAAAGAGTAGGCTCAGAGGAATCTTTATCATATCTCATCTCTAACATGAAAATCCTCACATTATTCTGTCAATAGTGGTTCTAAACAGGTTACTAAAGCAGAAATCTTCAGATGGCAGAGAGGAAACTGTGAGAAAGACCTGTATTACACTGATTCCTCTTGGCTGACACACTTTCTTTTTCTTCATGTCTCTAAAGAGTACCAGAATTACAAATATTCTTGGTTCTCTTTTCCTTCCACGAACTTCCTTAAAGTTAAATCTATGTCTTTTTATTCAATGCTAATTTATATACAACCCTCTGTCTCCAGTACTAGATCAGGCATGGTGATATCTACATCTTATAAGTATCAAGAAATATCCATAAGGCAAGTGGTCCAGTGAAAACTGATTTTTGAGTTTGAATCAGGTTAATAATGGAATATCAACACCAACTACAAGACTTTGGTAATTTCTAGTGTCTTCTGTTGCACTAGAAGCATACTGTTTGAAGATGTCATTGATGTTCTTCCACAGGGTTGAATAATCCTCCTCCTCCTCCTTCTAATTTAAATCCAAAAAGTTAACATATAATGTAACAATGGTTTCAGGAGTAGAATTTAGTGATTCATCACTCACATATAATAGCCAGTGAGGTTTGAATTCTTCTAAAGAAAGAAGAAAGGTAGTTTTCAACTTCATAACTCTTTACTACCTAGGATTTCCCTTACTCTTTCATTCTCAGAATGTTCATTGCCAAGTAGAACTGCTGTAGAAGTCTTTTCTAGGAGACTTTTTATGGTATTTTGAGAAGGCAAATAGTTGGAGTAAATGATTTTTTGGCTGAACAGTTTGAGTTTGTCAAATACATGAAAGGTAGCCTCTAAGGAAGTACAGAGGCAGGAGTGAGGAAGGAAATGAGGAGGAACTGAAAGAAAGTGCTTCTCATGGGAATAACTTCTCCATTCAGTTGGATTCTTTGGGTCCTTATTGTCATTTATCCTCATTACATTCATGTCAACGTTATGCTACATTAGAAATTAATCACAATGGGTTAAAACAGTGAGAGCTGCAATCATCAGGCTGAGTTCAAACTGGACTATAAAAAATAACTAAGCATTGTACTATAAGAAAAAAATAAATTATTTTGGAAGGGGCTTTGAATACATACACAGCTTTTTTCTTCTATGCTTAATTAGTGCTTTTAGATCAAACTAAATTCAAAGTATCATTACTTTTCACAGGAGAAAATATCATTATGACACATTTAGTCACTTAGGTGGCATCTCCTACATTGTCCCAGGCACCGTGGTGAACACTGAAAATGCAGAAGTGAAAAATATGTAGCCCTTGCCCTCAAAGATCCCACTGTCTGATTCTGAACAATAAGGACTTAGTTATTTTTTACATATATTTATTTCCAATTTTGAATCTAAATAAAAATATAAAATTAGCTTCCAATTGAATAATTAATATTCAACTGAAGTCATTATTGTGATAAATTAATAAATTGAAAACCTACAAAATTATCTCTAGCAATTACTATTTCTGAAAGGAAGAAACCCAAAACTTTTCCAACTGTGGGATTATTCCTCAAGTTACTGTCCTTCGGAATGGATTTTTTCATAGTGTATCGCATTGCACTGATTTGTTCAATGAAGGTACAAAATATAATTGTGAAGAAAAATAACACGGACGAGATGAAGTAATGAAATTGTCTCTGTATAATTAAAATTAACAACTAAATGGTTAAAACTAAGTCTGGGCTGACATTCTGACTTGACTCATACTTAGGCTGTTTTCTGTCTGCCTCAATTCTTGGAGGAGGTCAATTACGATGGCAGGTGTCAGCTCAGGTTTTCGTAGCTTTAAAGAATCTTAGGTTCTTGAAGCACTTCTGTTTTCCTGATTGTGGCATCCTGGAGGCTGTAATGATTCAAATATTAATATTGGGCCTTCATGGATGTAATAACCCTGTTGACACCGAATCTCATTGCCGGCTGTGCCCTCAAATTAAAGTGGAATAGAATTCCAAGCCAGATGTTTGTATAAAACCCTTTGCCACAATTATGTCTATGTCTCAGGCAAAAAGTATTCTTTTGGCCCGCATTGCTGAGCTAACAGACTCCATTCTCCTTACCCCTTGCCTATGTTTCAGCACTGTCATGAGCCAGAATGTGTAGCTATTCAGAATTTTTTTCTATTTAGTGTGAATAGCTGTGCTTAAGCAGCATCTATTCACTAACTATTTATAAACAGTTCAATTCTCGTTCCCTCCTTATAGTCGAAGACCTCTATATGGAGAATTCCTGCCAAATACAAAAGTTTCCTTACCAGAGAGAGAAGGGAATTCAAAGCATAGATTCTTAAATCATGCATTTCAGTCAGCGTGGCACACATGTAACCAAACTACTGAGGGGCATTATTTTCTATAATGACTAATCTTTCCCTTCTTTCCTGTTAGTAGGCACGAGTTGATTTTGATACTGTAATAATATTTTAAACAGGAATGTGGTTCTGTTGAGAAAAGGAAGGGAGAGGGAAATTTTAGTAGATATAGAAACAGGAACATAACTTGTAAAAACTAGAGATACACAAAATTCAGAATATGTGAAGCATTAGCTGGGGCTGATTTAAAGGATAGAAATTATGTCAGAATCACACAAATCCAGAACAATAAGGTGCTTCAATAATCAATAAGAGGGATCTAGTGGTGGAAAAAATGAACACAAGAAATGTATTGAAAAAAATTGGGAGCATGAAGAAAGAAACTGGCATTTCTTAATCTAGAGAAGAAATGGTTTGAGGAAAACAATAGAAATTTCATCATATGAAGAGTTATTTTATAGATGATGGGGCCCAGATGTTTCCCTGTCCCCTTAGCTAATATGCAGTTAGGTGACAACAAAAATTTTAGGTTAATTATTGTGGTTATGCAGACTGAGAAACCTTGAAATTGTTTATCAAGAGATGTGTTATAGGAAGATTTAGTCAGCCATGCAAATTGACATGGGGCCAGGTACCCACAGGGCCTTATTAAAATTAACCTTCGAACAAGAGGCTGAGATTTTGATGGCCTCAAGCATCACCGTTAGTTACGTATACATACGTAAAGTAAACATTTTTTTTAAAAAGAAAGAAATTTGATATCTATTTAAGATTATTCAGGATCATTACTCTACTGGTATCTCAGAATGGCCATTTTTCTCATGCACGTTTTCTGTTTTGCAGTATTTCAATTGAATGTCTCCATAATCCCAGATATTTAGGAATGAATTCCCATTTGGTTTATCTAGGTAGAGCCAATGTCTAAGTGAAAGTAAGAAAGAAGGTCACATTTAGATTAGTAAGACTTTTTAAAAAAAATTTAATGTTTATTTATTTTTGAGAGAGAGAGAGAGAGAGAGAGCATGAACAGGGGAGGGACGGAGAGAGAGGGAGACACAGAATCCGAAGCAGGCTCCAGGCTCTGAGCTGTCAGCACAGAGCCCAGCGTAGGGCACAAACCCACGAACCATAAGATCATGACCTAAGCTGAAGCCAGACATTCAACCAACTGAGCCACTCAGGTGTCCCAGTAAGACTTTTTTAAGAATACGCAATCACTGAAATGTATAGGATAAACTCACTGTTACTTACAGTGAAAGACACTTTGGGCCCCTCATCATTTCATTTTGCCTGGAATGGTTCCTTTGTTATTAAAAGAAAAAAAATTAAAACAATATAGCTATTCAGAAGAAACAATTCGGATAGAATAGATGATTTGAAGATGCTGATATGTTTAGCTAAAGGAGATGATGAATAGAATTCTTTTATCCCCTAACATTTACAAAGACATATAAAATTCAAAATCATGATATAGCATGTATAATCAGAGGCAAATGTTCTATGTGCCGATTTTTTATATCAAAAGTAACATTAGAAAGAACCATTTTTGGCTTGATGGAATAAGTCCATTCAGACCTATTCCATCAATAACAACAGAAATCTCTAGACACACTATTTAAAAACAAACAACTACCTGAGGATACCAATAACTAAACAAAAATAAATATGAGGCTTTTGGATAGATGACAAATTTGAAGCAGTCAATGTGGGGTTGAGTTTCCCTCAATTTTTCTTTTTACCCATGACTAAAGCTCTAAAGAAATCATGTCCTTTTGCACAAAAGAAGAAGGAAAGGGGACTCAGAACCCTGAGAACCAGAAGATAGAGGTGGATCCCTGAGGTCTGAGATCCTGCAATGGGGATATACTGATTCTGTACTGAGAACACAATTTACCCCATGAACCGGGCATGTGTGAGGCAGTCCTAAACCTTGTGTCATAAAAGCTTTGAGAAATAAGCTGAGATTTGAGCCACCCACACATGACTTGGAATGAACCTGATCTGTGAGTGCACGGATAGGCCCAAATTAACATAGTGAAGACTCAGAGAATGGAATTGAGATTTGAACTAATATAGTTCAGAAGAGAAGGGACAGAAATTACAGTCTGAACATAATCAGACTGATTAGTGACTAAAATAAAAATATCTACAATCTCTTGAGGATTATAACAAGACTCAAGAGTCTGCACAACATAACATTTGCAAGGTCCAGAATGCATTCCAACATTACCTGGCATGCAAAGAATAAGAAAGAAAAATGTGTCCAAATCCCAAAGAGGAAAAAATAAAAACACCCAAAGATGACTCAAAATCTAGAATTATCAGACAGAATTTCACAGCAGCTATAATAAGTATACTTCATGAGGTAAAAGGAAAAACACCCTTAAAATGAGTGAAAAGATAGACATGTTTAACACAAAAGTACAAACTATAAAAATAAGTGAAATGGAAATTTTAGAACTGAAAAATAAAATATCAGAAATAAAAAACTCACAGGATATACTCAATGCAGAATGGCAGAGAAATGAGGAAACTGAAGGTACATTGGTAAAAATGATCCTATCTGAAGAGCAGAGAAAGAAAATTTTAACCGAACATAGACTCAAAGACCTGTGAGGCAATATCAAAATGTCGAATAAATATATTCATGGACGCCCTGAAGTAGCTCTGAGAAGAAAAAGATTGAGGCATAAAATGTATTTGAAGAGACAACAGTTGAAAATGTCCTAAATTTTGTGAAAGGTGTAAATTTACAAATTGAAAAAGCTTAAATAATTTTCAACATCATAAACTCAGAGAAAACCGTGACTACATGTATGTAATCAAGCTACTGAAAATCAAAGACAATGGAAAACTGTTAAAACAGCTAGAAAAAAATAGCATATTAAATACAGGGGGAAACAATTCCAATGATCTTGGATTTGCCATCAGAGGTAAGATGACAGCAAAAAAAAATAAATAAATAAATTGCAAACAAAAGGATAGTCAATCCATAGTTTGTTCCCATTAAAAATATACTTTAGGAAAAAAGCAAAATGAAAACATTCTGAGATAGTAGAAAATTAAATTAGTAGAAAAGTCAAAATGAATGGCCACTAGATGTGTTCCATAAGAGATGCCAAAGGAAGTTCTTCAGGCTGAAGTGACATAATACTAGAGGGAAACTTGAATCTTCAGGAATCAAGAGGAACAACAAAAATGATATAGAGGGTGGGTAAATACAAAATATTAATTTTTAACCTCCTAGGTTCATTAAAGAACATACGAATGACTATATTTTAGTTTTTAAAATATAATTTTTTGTCAAATTGGCTTCCATACGACACCCAGTGCTCATCCCAACAAGTGCCCTCCTCTATGCCCATCACCCATTTTCCCCTTTTCCCACCCCTCATCCACCCTCAGCTTGTTCTCTGTATTTAAGAGTCTCTTATGGTTTGCCTCCCTCCCTCTGTGTTTGTAACTTTTTCCCCCATCCCCTCCCCCATGGTCTTCTGTGAAGTTTCTCAAGATCCACATATGACTGAAAACATATGGTGTCTTTCTCTGAGTGACTTATTTCATTTAGCATAATACCCTCCAGTTCCATCCACATTGGTACAAATGGTCAGATTTCATTCTTTCTCATTGCCAAATAGTATTCCATTGTATATGTAAACCACAAAGTGAAAATTACAACATTTCCAGGTTAGATTTTCAGTTTGTGTAAATGTGGCCTATTTGGCAACAATAACATAAAGGTCAATGTGAAGGAAGGTAGGGGTTCCCAGATTTCAGAGTGTCTACAATTTATGTGAGTTTGTACAATATTGACTGTATAAGACTATAAAAGGTACTATGCATGCATATTTTAATCCTCGAAGCATCTCTCTCTGTCATACACACACACACACACACACACACACACACACACACACTAGAAGGAGATACAGTACAAAAGCCAATATTTAAATTAAACAAATATTTTTTTTAAAAATTGAAATAATTCAAAATAAAGAGGAGAGAACCCAGGAACAAAAACAGATGAAAAAACAAAACAAAACAAAACAAATAAATTGTAAACATATTTCAAACATCTCCTTAATTACACTAAATTTTATGGTCCCAATACTTCGATTACAAAACAAGGATGAACAGGTTGTAAGGACAAAGCAGGACTTTAGTATATGCTGTCCAAAAGAGACATATTGTAAATATAAAGACAATGACAGGTTGAAATTAAATGGACAGAAAATTGTATATCATGCAGACAAATGGCAAGCATAAGAAAACTCAGTATTTTAAGATCAGACAAAATAGACTTCAAAGAGTACTGAGAGAGGTTAAAAGGACATTTCATAATCAAGAAGACAGAAAAATTATCAGTGGTTATGCATCTGAAAATAGAGGCTCAAAATATAACAAAAAATTAGAGGAAAAATGGAGAAACAGTCAATCGCACAATCATGGCAAAGAATATTAGCACTTATGTAATGAGGATTCTGACACCATTTTTATTAAGCCTCACCCCTTTCTTTTCCCCTTGTGCACCACACTTGGGCAAGCTTATAAGACAGCTTGGATATTCCCTCCTTTTGCCCCCGTGGGAGACTCAACTCACAGAAGGCCCTGCTCACCTGTAGAAACTCCCACCTCAGGTCCCAGGCCCTAAACACATGAAACACCCAAACCACTCTCTTTTTCATGGTCTCTCGAAACATGTGGATTTGTTTGAGACACCTATCCTGACCCTGTCAGAGACCTCAATTATGTAATTAATAAACTGTTTATACATGTTTAGTGTATGTGTGGCACCATCAGTCACCATATCCAAAGCAAATTTTGGTTGGGGGAGAGGCCCATCTACCTCTGTGGGTGGCCATTACAACCCATCTTTCATCAACTAATCACAAGAAGCCTGAAAATCGGGTAATTTATTTCAACGACATCTTTCCTATTTTCTGCCATTGATTTCACTAAAATTAATAAAAGTTTGCCTTACAAAGACCCTATTAGGAAAATAAAATGAAAAGTTATAGATTCAGAGGAAATATTTACAACACATTTATGAAAGAAAGGGCCTGTGTTTCTCTATGTATAAAGAATACTTACAGTCTAATTTTAAGAAGACAAGCAATTGCAAGAGAAAATGGGCAACATTTTGATACTGAACAACAACAACAAAATTATGAATAGGCAATAAGCACATGAAAAGATGTTCTGCATCGATAATCATCAAGGAAATGCAAATATCAATCACAATGAGATACTAGTAGACACCCACTAGGAAGCTAAAGTTAAATATCCTCACGGTGCTTATTATTGGTGGGAAAAGGAGGCAAACAGAATTTTTGTACTCTCTTGGTGGGAATATAACATGTCACAACTCCTTTGGAAAACACTTTGGCTGTTTCATAAAAAAAGTTTACCATGCACTCTGCACTTCTCACCATTTGTCCCAGAGCACCAGAGATAAGAACATATGTCCACACAAAGTTCTGTATTTGGATGTTCATAGCTGACTTGTTTGTAATAGCCCAAACCTGGGAACAACCTTAATATCCAACAGCTGGTTAATGGGTGAACAAATTCTGGTATATCTGTCCAAGTGAATACTACTTTGCAATAGAAAGGGAAAAAAAAATCTGTTGATATACATCACCCCTTCAAAATCATTATGTTACATTTAAAAAGATTGTTTTTAATGTTTATTTATTTTTGAGAGAGACAGAGACAGAATGCGAGTGGGTTGGGGCAGAGAGAGAGGGAGACACAGAATCTGAAGCAGGCTCCAGGCTCCGAGCTGTCCATACAGAGCCTGACGCGGGGCTCGAACTCACAAGCTGTGAGATCATATCCTGAGCCAAAGTCGGCTGCTCAACCGACTGAGCCACCCAGGCACCCCTGATTATGTTATATTTAAGAAGCCAAATGAAAATAAAAATGTATCTAATGTGTATTTTTAGCTATGGAAAGTCTTAGATCATAAAAATGAATCTATAGTGACAGAAAGCAGGTCAGAGTGGGAGAAAGAGATGGATCGGAAAGGGGGAAGTTTTGGGGAGTGATGGGAATATTCATTATCCTGATTGTTGTGATGGTTTTGTGGTTGGATACACATGCCAAAATCCATCAAATGGTGCCTTTTATATATGTGCAACGTATTGTAGCTTACATGCCTCAACAACATACTGTATTTTAAAAAGTGATGTTTTGGGGCGCCTGGGTGGCGCAGTCGGTTGAGCGTCCGACTTCAGCCAGGTCACGATCTCGCAGTCCGGGAGTTCGAGCCCCACGTCGGGCTCTGGGCTGATGGCTCAGAGCCTGGAGCCTGTTTCCGATTCTGTGTCTCCCTCTCTCTCTGCCCCTCCCCCGTTCATGCTCTGTCTCTCTCTGTCCCAAAAATAAAATAAAACATTGAAAAAAAAAAAAATAAAAAATAAAATAAAAAGTGATGTTTGATGAAATAATGGATTATTAAGCTTTGGGTTTGATTGTGCATTAACAAAGGTAGGAATACCAATTGAGTAATATTTGGGTTAAAGTAAATTATTAAAGTAATGCACAGAATCAATGATTATTATTTTTTTCAATATATGAAGTTTATTGTCAAATTGGTTTCCATAAAACACCCAGTGCTCATCCCGAAAGGTGCCCTCCTCAATACCCATCACCCACCCTCCCCTCCCTCCCACCCCCCATCAACCCTCAGTTTGTTCTCAGTTTTTAACAGTCTCTTATGCTTTGGCTCTCTTCCACTCTATCCTCTTTTTTTTTTTCTTCCCCTCCCCTATGGGTTCCTGTTAAGTTTCTCAGGATCCACATGAGTGAAAACATATGGTATCTGTCTTTCTCTGTATGGCTTATTTCACTTAGCATAACACTCTCCAGTTCCATCCATGTTGCTCCAAAGGGCCATATTTCATTCTTTCTCATTGCTACATAGTACTCCATTATGTATATAAACCACAATTTCTTTATCCATTCATCAGTTGATGGATATTTAGGCTCTTTCCACAATTTGGCTATTGTTAAGAGTGCTGCTATAAACATTGGGGTACAAGTGCCCCTATGCATCAGTACTCCTGTATCCCTTGGGTCAATTCCTAGCAGTGCTATTGCTGGGTCATAGGGTAGGTCTATTTTTAATGTTTTGAGGAACCTCCACACTGTTTTCCAGAGCGGCTGCACCAATTTGCATTCCCACCAACAGTGCAAGAGGGTTCCTGTTTCTCCACATCCTCTCCAGCATCTATAGTCTCCTGATTTGTTCATTTTGGCCACTCTGACTGGCGTGAGGTGATATCTGAGTGTGGTTTTGATTTGTATTTCCCTGATGAGGAGCAACGTTGAGCATCTTTTCATGTGCCTGTTGGCCGTCCGGATGTCTTCTTTAGAGAAGTGTCTATTCATGTTTTCTGCCCATTTCTTCACTGGGTTATTTGTTTCTCGGGTGTGGAGTTTGGTGAGCTCTTTATAGATTTTGGATACTAGCCCTTTGTCCGATATGTCATTTGCAAATATCTTTTCCCATTCCGTTGGTTGCCTTTTAGTTTTGTTGGTTGTTTCCTTTGCTGTGCAGAAGCTTTTGATCTTCATAAGGTCCCAGTAGTTCATTTTTGCTTTTAATTACCTTGCCTTTGGGGATGTGTCAAGTAAGAAATTGCTACGGCTGAGGTCAGAGAGGTCTTTTCCTGTTTTCTCCTCTAGGGTTTTGATGGTTTCCTGTCTCACATTCAGGTCCTTTATCCATTTTGAATTTATTTTTGTGAATGGTGTGAGAAGGTGGTCTAGTTTCAATCTTCTGCATGTTGCTGTCCAGTTCTCCCAGCACCATTTGTTAAAGAGGCTGTCTTTTTTCCATTGGATGTTCTTTCCTGCTTTGTCAAAGATGAGTTGGCCATACGTTTGTGGGTCTAGTTCTGGGGTTTCTATTCTATTCCATTGGTCTACATGTCTGTTTTTGTGCCAATGCCATGCTGTCTTGATGATGACAACTTTGTAGTAGAGGCTAAAGTCTCGGATTGTGATGTCTCCTGCTTTGGTCTTCTTCTTCAATATTACTTTGGCTATTCGGGGCCTTTTGTGGTTCCATATGAATTTTAGGGTTGTTTGTTCTAGTTTCGAGAAGAATGCTGGTGCAATTTTGATTGGGATTGCATTGAATGTGTAGATAGTTTTGGGTAGTGTTGACATTTTGACAATATTTATTCTTCCAATCCATGAGCACGGAATGTTTTTCCATTTCTTTATATCTTCTTCAATTACCTTCATAAGTTTTCTATAGTTTTCAGCATACAGATCTTTTACATCTTTGGTTAGATTTATTCCTAGGTATTTTATGCTTCTTGGTGCAGTTATGAATGGGATCAGTTTCTTTATTTGTCCTTCTGTTGCTTCATTATTAGTGTATAAGAATGCAACTGATTTCTGTACATTGATTTTTGTATCCTGCAACGTTGCTAAATTCATGTATCAGTTCTAGCAGACTTCTGGTGGAGTCTATCGGATTTTCCATGTATAATATCATGTCATCTGCAAAAAGTGAAAGCTTAACTTCATCTTTGCCAATTTTGATGCCTTTGATTTCCTTTTGTTGTCTGATTGCTGATGCTAGCACTTCCAACACTATGTTAAACAACAGCGGTGAGAGTGGACATCCCTGTCGTGTTCCTGATCTCAGGGAAAAAGCTCTCAGTTTTTCCCCGTTGAGGATGATGTTAGCTGTGGGCTTTTCATAAATGGCTTTTATGATCTTTAAGTATGTTCCTTCTATCCCGACTTTCTCAAGGGTTTTTATTAAGAAAGGTTGCTGAATTTTGTCAAAGGCCTTTTCTGCATCGATTGACAGGATCATATAGTTCTTATCTTTTCTTTTATTAATGTGATGTATCACGTTGATTGATTTGCAAATGTTGAACCAGCCCTGCATCCCAGGAATGAATCCCACTTGATCATGGTGAATCATTCTTTTTATATGCCGTTGAATTCGATTTGCTAGTATCTTTTTGAGAATTTTTGCATCTATATTCATCAGGGATATTAGCCTGTAGTTCTCTTTTTTTACTGGGTCTCTGTCTGGTTTAGGAATCAAAGTAATACTGGCTTCATAGAATGAGTCTGGAAGTTTTCCTTCCCTTTCTATTTCTTGGAATAGCTTGAGAAGGATAGGTATTATCTCTGCTTTAAACGTCTGGTAGAACTCCCCTGGGAAGCCATCTGGTCCTGGACTCTTATTTGTTGGGAGATTTTTGATAACCGATTCAATTTCTTCACTGGTTATGGGTCTGTTCAAGTTTTCTATTTCCTCCGGACTGAGTTTTGGAAGAGTGTGGGTGTTTAGGAATTTGTCCATTTCTTCCAGGTTGTCCAGTTTGTTGGCATATAATTTTTCATAGTATTCCTGATAATTGCTTGTCTCTCTGAGGGATTGGTTGTAATCATTCCATTTTCATTCATGATTTTATCTATTTGGGTCATCTCCCTTTTCTTTTTGAGAAGCCTGGCTAGAGGTTTATCAATTTTGTTTATTTTTTCAAAAAACCAACTCTTGGTTTCGTTGATCTGCTCTACAGTTTTTTTAGATTCTATATGGTTTATTTCTGCTCTGATCTTTATTATTTCTCTTCTTCTACTGGGTTTAGGTTGCCTTTGCTGTTCTGCTTCTATTTCCTTTAGGTGTGCTGTTAGATTTTGTATTGGGGATTTTTCCTGTTTCTTGAGATAGGCCTGGATTGCAATGTATTTTCCTCTCAGGACTGCCTTCGCTGCATCCCAAAGCGTTTGGATTGTTGTATTTTCATTTTCATTTGTTTCCATATATTTTTTAATTTCTTCTCTAATTGCCTGGTTGACCCACTCATTATTTAGTCGGGTGTTCTTTAACCTCCATGCTTTTGGAGGTTTTCCAGACTTTTTCCTGTGGTTGATGCCTCATAGCATTGTGGTCTGAAAGTATGCATGGTATGATTTCAATTCTTGTATACTTATGAAGGCTGTGTTGTGACCCAGTATGTGATCTATCTTGGAGAATGTTCCCTGTGCACTCTAGAAGAAAGTATATTCTGTTGCTTTGGGATGCAGAGTTCTAAATATATCTGTCAAGTCCATATGATCCAATGTATCATTCAGGGCCCTTGTTTCTTTATTGACCATGTGTCTAGATGATCTATCCATTTCTGTAAGTGGGGTGTTAAAGTCCCCTGCAATTACCACATTCTTATCAATAAGGTTGCTTATGTTTGTGAGTAACTGTTTTATATATTTGGGGTCTCCTGTATTCGGCACATAGACATTTATAATTGTTAGCTCTTCCTGAAGGATAGACTGTGTGATTATTATATAATGCCCTTCTTCATCTCTTGTTACAGCCTTTAATTTAAAGTCTAGTTTGTCTGATATAAGTATGGCTACTCCAGCTTTCTTTTGGCTTCCAGTGGCATGATTAATAGTTCTCCATCCCCTCACTCTCAATCTGAAGGTGTCCTCAGGTCTAAAATGAGTCTCTTGTAGACAGCAAATAGATGGGTCTTGTTTTTTTATCCATTCTGATACACTATGTCTTTGGGTTGGCGCATTTAGTCTATTTACATTCAGTGTTATTATAGAAAGATATGGGTTTAGAGTCATTGTGATGTCCGTAGGTTTCATGCTTGTAGCGATGTCTCTGGTACTTTGTCTCACAGGATCCCCCTTATGATCTCTTGTAGGGCTGGTTTAGTGGTGACGAATTCCTTCAGTTTTTGTTTGTTTGGGAAGACCTTTATCTCTCTTTCTATTCTAAATGACAGACTTGCTGGATAAAAGGATTCTCGGCTGCATATTTTTTCTGTTCAACACATTGAAGATCTCCTGCCAGTCCTTTCTGGCCTACCAAGTTTCAGTAGAGGGATTGGTCATGAGTCTTATAGGTCTCCCTTTATATGTTAGAGCACGTTTATCTCTAGCTGCTTTCAGAATTTTCTCTTTATCCTTGAATTTTGCCAGTTTCACGATGACATGTAGTGCAGAAGATCGATTCAAGTTACGTCTGAAGGGAGTTCTCTGTGCCTCTTGGATTTCAATGCCTTTTTCCTTCCCCAGATCAGGGAAGTTCTCAGCTATGATTTCTTCAAGTACACCTTCAGCACCTTTCCCTCTCTCTTCCTCCTCTGGAATACCAATTATGCGTATATTATTTCTCTTTAGTGCATCACTTAGTTCTCTAATTTTCCCCTCATTCTCCTGGATTTTTTTATCTCTCTTTTTCTCAGCTTCTTCTTTTCCATAATTTTATCTTCTAGTTCACCTATTCTCTCCTCTGCCTCTTCAATCTGAGCTGTAGTTGTCTCCATTTTATTTTGCAGCTCGTTGATAGCATTTTTTAGCTCCACCTGGCTGTTCCTTAGTCCCTTGATCTCTGTAGCAAGAGATTCTCTGGTGTCCTTTATACTGTTTTCAAGCCCAGCGGTTAATTTTATGACCATTATTCTAAATTCACTTTCTGTTATATTGTTTAAATCATTTTTGATCAGTTTGTTAGCTGTTGTTATTTCTTGGACATTTTTCTGAGGGGATTTGTTCCGTTTCGTCATTGTGGATAGTCCTGGAGTGGTGCAGGACTGCGGGGCACTTCCCCTGTGCTGTCTTGAATAACTTGTGTTGGTGGGTGGGCCGCAGTCAGACCTGATATCTGCCCCCCGCCCACCGCTGGGGCCACAGTCAGACTGGTGTGTGTCTTCTCTTCCCCTCTCCTAGGGGCGGGATTCAATGTGGGGTGGCATGGCCCGTCTGGGCTATTTGCACACTGCCAGGCTTGTGGCGCTGGGAATCTGGCGTATTAGCTGGGGTGGGTAGGCAAGGTGCACAGGGGCAGGAGGGGCAGGCTTAACTCACTTCTCCTTAGGTGATCCACTTCAGGAGGGGCCCTGTGCCAGCAGGAGGGAGTCAGAGCCGCTCCCGGAGGGGTGGCTCCACAGAAGCACAGCGTTGGGTGTTTGTGGGGATCAAGCAAGTTCCCTGGCAGGAACTGGTTGCCTTTGGGATTTTGGCGGGGGGATGGGCGAGGGAGATGGCGCTGGCGAGTGCCTTTGTTCCCCGCCCAACTGAGCTCTGTCGTCTGGGGGCTCAGCAACTCTCCCTCCCTTTGTCCTCCAGCCTTCCCGCTTTCTGAGCAGAGCTGTTAACTTATGACCTCCCAGATGCTAAGTCCCTCTTGCTGTTGGAACACACTCCATCCGGCCCCTCCACTTTTGCAAACCAGACTCGGGGGCTCTGCTTGGCTGGCTGGCCACCCCTCCGCCCCGGCTCCCTCCTGCCAGTCCGTGGAATGCGCACCACCTCGCAGCCCTTCCTACCCTCTTCTGAGGGCCTCTCTTCTGCGCTTGGTTCTGGAGACTCCATTCTGCTAGTCTCCTGGTGGTTTTCTGGGTTACTTAGGCAGGTGTAGGTGGATCAGCAGGAAGCGCGGTGAGCCCAGGGTCCTCCCACGCCACCATCTTCCCCTAATTTATCCAGAATCAATGATTATTTAAGTGAGTTTCTTTTTTAACCACTTACAGGTGCTAGCTTTTGGAATAGCTAAACAAATGGAAAATTATTCTCATATGTTGTTTGCAGTTTCTGAGATGCAGATTATATATAGACAAATACTTATACCAAATAGAAAGATTAAGTCACACTGTAACACAATCCTGTTTAGGTATGAAGTTCTGTCAGAGAATGAATTCTAGAATAGGTTAGAGGTAGTTGTAGTTTATTGGAAAGATAAAATCAGAAAAATAGAGTTTTAAACTTGAGGGACTGGTTAGGGATAATTCCGTGAAAATTTTTACTCTCTGTAAGTCTTACTTTTCTTATCTGTACATTTATCATAATACTACTACCTCTCAGGTTTATTGGGCAGACAAAATTCTTGTAGTGTTTCTGGAATATAGATAGCATCCCACTAGTGCTGGATTATGCTGCCATTCGTTGAGTGTTTGGCACTGAGTCACTTGTTTTACATATCTTAAAACCTCCTTACTAGTTATAATTTCATAGAGCTCTAAACAGAGTCTCAGAGAGTTTGAGTGATTACTACAGCCTCAGCAAAGCAGAGCTATGCGGCTTGACTCCAAAGCCTTGGTGTTGATCCATTGTGTAAAAAGAATCTCACTGACGAGTGCTTTCTGGGAAAGGTGACTATACGCGTATGAAAGACAGCAAGGAGGGCATTACTGGGGGGACAGAAATTATTCAAACCTATAAAACAGACTGAACAAAGCTTAAGACAGGGAGTGTTAAAAGTAATTTTGTTTAAACCAGTTCAGAAATGGATCAGTTTAGGGGCACCTGGGTGGCTCCGTTGGTTAAGTGCCCGACCCCTGATTTCAGCTTGGGTTATGATCTCACGGTTCCCGAGTTCAGACCCTGTGTTGGGCTATGTGCTGACAGTGTGGAGCCTGCTTAGGATTCTCTCCTCTCCCTCTTTCTCTGCCATTCCCCCATTCTTGTACTCTCTCTTACAAAATAAATAAACTTAAAAAAAAAAAAAGAAATGGATCTGTTTACAGTGCTCAAGAAAATGAGATATTCCACTAGATTGTCTAGAGTTAGAAATAATTGTTTTTGCTTATAATTGTGTTTCAGTGCCCCTTCTTGTTTTTTTAAATTTTTACATTTTTAATTTTTCATTTGTTTAATTTTTTTTTTTAATTTACATCCAAGTTAGTTAGTATATAGTGCAACAATTATTTCAGGAGTAGATTCCTTAATGCCTCTTACCCATTTAGCCAATCCCCCACCCTTCCAGTAACTTTCTGTTTGTTCTCCATATTTAAGAGGGTCTTATGTTTTGTCCCTCTCTTTTTTTTATATTATTTTTACTTCCCTTCCCTTATGTTCATCTGTTTTGTATCTTAAAGTCCTCATATGACTGAAGTCATATGATATTTGTCTTTAACTAATTATGCTTAGCATAATACCCTCTAGTTCCATCCATGTAGATGCAAATGGCAAGATTTCATTCTTTTTGATGGCCAAGTAATACTCCATTGTGTGTATATACATATACATATATATATACATATACATATATATAGTGCATACATATATATATATATAGTGTCCCTTCCTGATATTTCAGGAATAGGCAAAACTGAAAATAATTGTAGGAAAACTCATTCTATATGATATCCTCTCAAGGAGTGACACAGTACTGTTAGAAAAAAGAGGTGTATTAGAAAAGAGGGTGCTATAATGACAGTAACTACTTAAGGTGAGCTTCAACTCCATTTTGATTTCAGTATTTTCACATTCAGCTTCTTCTTTTAGCCACCTTGGTCTTTCCAATACTATGTTTGCAGGAAAGACTGAAGTGGAAAAATGGCTAAACAGTTGGAGTTTTTATATTCAAGTTTTTAAGGATTTATCAATTTCCCTTTATCTGAAATGAAATCATTTTTGCTATTGTTGTGATTACGTTTATTTTGAGAGGTTGACATTGATAGTAAAACCTTGAAATAATTACCTGACATATACATTATATACAATTATAGAGATATAACATATGTTATATTTTATATATATGAAATATATTACATATAAATATACAATTTGAGATGGATAGATTCATATATGTATACATACTAACGTATAGACTAATTTTTAATAGCAAAGTCTACAATTAAGGAAGCTGTCAAAGGAAGCAGAACAAATAGATCTAAAAAATATATTATTGCTGCATTTTTATCCAGTCAGGGTCACATATACCAGGACTATTTGGTTCCTACAGCATCACCCACTCTACATACCAAGTGGCTTGCACTGAGATATAATGGGCATGTTCTCTTTCCAACACCATCAAAGAATTGCAACCCCTGTGATAAATACTTAAACAATGCAATGTCTACAACCCCTGTGGCAATGGCAGATACAGCAAAAAAGCAGGCATAGAGCCTCAGATGACACTGAGAGTCTGACAACTGACATTTATGACGATGTTAATGACTCACAGTTTTCAGATGTACCTATCATGAGAGCCTCCAGTGATGCTGCCACTTGCATGATTCATATGCTGTCTTCCCTAGGAGAGTGTGGGAAAATGGAGCCTCATACTGCTGGAGAAGTAGGGGCCATTCAACTCTGCCAATCTCTTGTGCTTAGAAATGTTTTGTAAAAAATTGGGTTGCAATAACTCATTTGCATTTTTCCCGCTTTGTAGTTTAAATTAGAATGCAATGGAAGGGACATTTTGTGGGTTTTTTTGTTTGTTGGTTTTGGGAAATAGGGTACAGACATTAGTAGAAATCAACATGATCATCTGTAGGGTGTCTGACATTTCAATGAAAATATACTTGGAAACTATTCTTTTGTGTTGACAACAATTCTTGGGTTTTACTTGACCCCAAATCCTTATTGCTAGCCAGAGGCAACATTAGTTTGTTATCTGGACTTAATCTTTGGCTTTATCTCTGAGTTTTTTTGTGACAGTAACTTGTAGTGATCTCAACGGGCTCTGGTTGTATAATCATATTAAAATTCTGAGATTTTTGTATATTGTGGGCATGTTCCATTTACAAACCTAAAATTCCTGAGTGATAATTTTACTAAATGTATTATTCGTGTACTTTATGTTTATTTCAGACTAATATAA
This sequence comes from Prionailurus bengalensis, assembly GCF_016509475.1. Lineage (NCBI taxonomy): Eukaryota > Metazoa > Chordata > Mammalia > Carnivora > Felidae > Prionailurus > Prionailurus bengalensis. The sequence continues at coordinate 137,428,701 of NC_057345.1, read as the reverse complement.
ATTAAAAAAAAATTAAAGTAAAACCATGAACAACATATGCTTCACCATATTTTCATGATGCCAATAGATTAGGTAAATATGCATTGTTCCTAATAAAAGCAACAAAAGACACCATTTAGAGAACGACTGTTATATGTTAGACAGTTTGCATGTATTTTCTTCAATTCTTACAATGATTTTTAATTTAGGTGCTTTTATTCTTATTTTACAGATGATGAAATTAAAGCTGAAAAAAGCTAAATAATTTGCTTAAGTCCATATAGCTAAATAGCAGTGTAAATAGAATATATACCTAGTTTTATGCCATTCCAAACCTGTGTGGATTATGTCACATCCTGTGCTTTCCTCTATACCATATAAAGTATTGTAAGGTGTAATATGAATATCATATTACATGTGTATATATTGAAAAGCATGTATTTTCACAGGTGAAATATGTTCTGTCCCAGCATTGTAACATGGAGAGATTGGAAATTAAAATGTGACAAAGGTATTTAATAAAATAAAAACCTAAACATTGCCAGTTTAATATATACATAATATAATTGCAATCCTTATAAATCTACTACATAGTACATCCTAGATTTGCATAGAAGTTTTCAATAACCATGTTAAAAAATGAGCTATATGCTATATTTATTACTTTTATTAATTACTTATTTTATCTTTATACCTTTGAGACATCCAGAAGTCAGTTACTTATAATTCGATTTGGCTTATTTTTTCTTTTGATATAATTAATAATGACAGGGTTTCCCAAAGAGTTATATTTCTATTATAATAACATATTTCAGAACTCCCAAATATTCAGTAAGATTAGACCAGATATTTAACCTATATCACTTTCTTGGTCAACCAGACACATCTTTTGTGTTTCTAGAGTTTAAGTTCTGATACACAAAACACAGCCTGGTCACTTGTGCTTTGCATGAAATTTGATCAAAAAATTGAAACCACCAAGTAGAACTTAGATTATTTTACACTATCTACTCTGTTCTTTGTTGGGTGAAGGGATGAGAAACAGATTTCCATGTCTGGAGATCCATTTCCCCTCCAAGGATAGAGTACATGGTATACCGAGGACTAAGTCAAATGAATTCCTTATTTTTACACATTATTAATGGCTCAAAATCATATCATATATTATTTTGCTTTATATTTGAACCATGATTTCATTTATTTTTAAAGATATTTTTCTTTGTATTTTTCATTTTTCTCAGTGGAATCACAATAACATTTGTTTTTAAATTTCATCTTATTTTTATGAATTTCCACTTTCTCATTTATATTTTGTGTACTTTCTATTACTCTGGAATATTTTCTTACTCATTTTTCTACTTGTTTTAATCTGGACAATTTTTTTTTCTCTAGGCCTATACACCTGACATGTTAGGAATCCACTGTTTCTTAGATCACATATCTTCCTATGTCTTCATATATCTCCCCTTTTGACAAAATATTGCTTCAACAAACTTTTAAAATTACTTGGAAGGAAAGCCTTTACGTGTTCTGATTTCTAGCTTACAAAAATATAATAGTTTTGCTGGGTATCAAATACTATGTTCAAATTCATTTTCCTTTAAAATTTTGTAGAATTTGCTTCACAATCTTAGAATCGAAAGATGTGATCAAAAAGTTGGTGATGTTTCTGATTTTTGTCTAAGCTACAGGCTTCTCTTTTCAATAAGAGAAGTCTAAATATGGATCTTTTATGTTTTGGTAGGCATGTTGTGAACCTTTCCGAATTGGACATGTGCCCTTTAGCCCTTGGAAAGAGCTCCGTCTGTTCAATGTTTAATCCTTTTATGGTGCTCTTTTGGCCTATGGATATTATACCTTCTTAAAACTTTCTTAATATAGTCATCAAAGTTTTTTTTTTCAACTTGTCATTTTTAAGTTTCCAGAATTAACTTTTATTCTTCAAGTTGCAGTTTTCTTGCTTATTTATCTTTGAATTATTCTCCATTTTGCTGGATATTTTCATATATATGGAAATTCTTGGCTCTGCATATGTATTTAATATTTAAGGGTTGGGTAGTCATGTGTGTTTTCTGTGCTATTTTTTAAAATTTTTTTTAAAAAATTTATTTTGATTTTTTTAATTTTGATTTTTTAATTTTTTTAAATATATGAAATTTATTGTCAAATTGGTTTCCATACAACACCCAGTGCTCATCCCAAAAGATGCCCTCTTCAATACCCATCACCCACCCTTCCCTCCCTCCCACACCCCATCAGCCTTCAGTTTGTTCTCATTTTTTTAAGAGTCTCTTATGCTTTGGCTCTCTCCCACTCTAACCTCTTTTTTTGTTGTTGTTCCTTCCCCTCCCCCATGGGTTCTTGTTAAGTTTCTCAGGATCCACATAAGAGTGAAAACATATGGTATCTGTCTTTCTCTGTATGGCTTATTTCACTTAGCATCACACTCTCCAGTTCTGTCCATGTTGCTACAAAGGGCCATATTTCATTCTTTCTCATTGCCACATAGTGCTCCATTGTGTATATAAACCACAATTTCTTTATCCATTCATCAGTTGATGGATATTTAGGCTCTTTCCACAATTTGGCTATTGTTGAGAGTGCTGCTATAAACATTGGGGTACAAGTGCCTCTATGCATCAGTACTCCTGTATCCCTTGGGCAAATTCCTAGCAGTGCTACTGCTGGGTCATAGGGTAGGTATATTTTTAATTTTTTGAGGAACCTTCACACCGTTTTCCAGAGTGGCTGCACCAGTTTGCATTCCCACCAACAGTGCAAGAGGGTTCCCGTTTCTCTCCTGTGCTATTTTGCAAGTAGATAAATTTTGTACTAATCATCTCCCATTAGTGGGAAGTATGGAGTAACATTCTCAGCTTTTGTTTTGAGTTGAGTGAGCAGTAAGCCAGCTTTCAGACTGGAACCCCTATAGTCCAAATTGAAGAAGGCCTTGAATTGGGTAAATAGCTCTGATGCTAAAAGTTTTGAAGCTATCCAAATGAAGCTGACAACACTTCTTCCTTGGGTATCTTGCATTGCATTTATTATTGTTGGGGAATGTCATCTAAAGGTTGTGGCTACCAGTTGACTTGTGAGCTTGGTCTGGATGACTGAAAGCTCCTCACCCCCTCCCCTGTCTTTTGAATGTGTGTTTCACTTGTTTTTCCTGTTCCTGAAGGCTGATCCAAGGTAATAGTTTGGGGTGTTGAGAACACCTGCATGGCATACATGACTCAACCTAGTTAAGGTCTATATATAAACTTTGAAAATGTGACTGGCAAATGTGGTGATCCATTCATCTTGCTGCCTCATGTGTTGGTCTCCTTTGTCTATTAAAACTGTCATCCACAGCACTCATCATCAGGGAAATACAAATCAAAGCTACAATGCGATATCACCTCACACCTGTCAGAATGCCTCAAATTAACTCAGGAAACAACAGATATTGACAAAAAGTGGAGAAAGGGGAACACTTTTGCTCTGTTGGTGGGAATGTAAACTGGTGCAGCCACTCTGGAAAACAGTATGGAGGTTCCTCAAAAAATTAAAAATAGAATTACCTTATGACCCAGCAATTACATCATTAGGTATTTATCCAAAGGATACAAAATGCTAATTCAGAGGGGCACATGCACCCAAGTTTATAGCAGCACTATCAACAATAGCCAAATTATGGAAAGACCCCAAATGTCCATCAAGTGATGAATGGGTAAAGAAGATGTGGCATGCATATATATATATATATATATATATATATATATATGTAATGGAATCCTACTCAATTATGAAAAAGAATTAAATCTTGCCATTTACAACAATGTGGGTGGAACTAGACTGTATTTTGTTAAGCCAAATAAGTCAGGGAAATACAGATACAGAATTTCACTCATACATGGAATTTAAGAAATACAGATGAACATCAGGGATGGGAAGGAAAAATAAGGTAAAAACACAGAGAGAGGCAAGCCATAGGAGTCTCTTAAATACAGAGAACAAACTGAGGGCTGCTAGAGGGGAGGTGAGTGGGAGGAATGGGCTAAATGAGTGATGGGCATTAAGGAGGGCACTTGGGATGAGCACTGGGTATCATGTGTAAGAGATGAATCACTGGATTCTACTTCTAAAATCAAGATGACACTGTATGTTAACTAATTTCATTTTAAATAAACAAAAATGAATTAAAAAAAATAAATACACTGCCACCCACCAACCTGGAATGGCTTCAGTCTCTCCCTGTCCTATATGCTCTGTTGGGGAGGTGGAGTGCTGGTTTCTGATTACACCAGGGAAGGTCCCAAGAAGTTTGAGAACCAATAGTCACATCAACTTTTACCAAGTCTTTCCAGCCAGAAATACATCTCTCCTGCTCGCTTCGCATTAGAGTTGCCTAGTTTGCCCTAGTGTTTCTTTGATCCATCTCTTCTTGTCAATTTCTGTTATGACTATCCAGATTTAGCTGTATTACCTCAAAAACATCCAAACTGGTTTTTCTAGCTTCTGTCAGTCTCTCCTAATGCATTCTTTACACTACCATCAGAGTTACCTTTCTAAGACCAGAGCATATTATTCTTGCTCCAAAATATTTAAGTGTCCTTCATGTCCTCAAAATGAAGTCTAATATTCATACCTTGACGTATAAGAATTCCCATGATCCTAAATGTTTCATCTCTACTTCCACATTTCTTTCATGCAGCCAATTCCTAGTGGTTGACCTTCCTGTTTGCAGTATCTTCTTTCACACTGTATACCATTCAAATGCCAGCTCAACTCCCTCTCGCTCCCGATAAACCTTGACTGAAGTTTATCTTGCCCTTTCTAATTTCATGTTTAGCTTTGAATTTCTAATTCTCAAATAGGGATGATTTTGCTCTCCACAGGAGATTTGGGGATGTCTGGAGACATTTTCAATTGTCACGATTCAGGGGGAAGTGGAGAGAAGAAGATGTCTAGCAACTAGTAAGTAGAGGCCGGGGATGACAATCAAATGTCAGTAGTACTGCAGTTTAGAAACATTTCTTTACTCTATCACTTGTTGTAGTCTTCTTTAACTCTAATTATGTGTGACACACTTAAGTCTTTCACTAAAATATAAGCGCATTTAGAGCAGGGGCTGAGTCACAGCCTCTAACTTCCCTTATTGCTTAGCACAATAATTTGGAGGAAAAAAAAAGGAACTAAGCATATGCTTGTTGAAATGTGAACCTCTACAAACTGCTTGATATGTTCCCAATTTTATGGTCTCAATTTTCTTCACTTTCTATAAACTTTCTCACCTCCATACCGTTCATTGATTACATGTGTCTCTATTTTTTTTCACACGATTTTTTGCTTACATTGCTATAGTCTTTCTAATACTATATTTAAATGTTCCTATTTACTCAACAGTTTTCTCACCATACTATAAGCTCCTTATGGACAGGACAATATGCCTTCATCAGGGTAACTACAGAGACTAAGGCAGTGTCTGGAGGAGGTGGCTGGTAATTAAATAGAACTATTGTAGCAAATAGTTTTAAGAAAAGAATATGGAGCAATTTCTACTGTACACAGATTTTTCTATAGAGAAAATTACAACCTTAGACATCAACTCAAGCCGCTGCTTATACTTAATTGCATAAGAAAAAGTGAATGTCAGATGGACCCAGGTATTCCCATCTTGGGCATTAGTGATTATAGTTACTTAGATTTGTTGACAATTTGACAGGGCACGTCTTACTTCAGCATTTCTCAAACTATACTTGGTGGACCATGAGTATCAGAATTGCCAGACAGTGTTATATAAAGAATAATAACTTAAAGTCTCTGGAGTTGAGGGCCAGAAATCAGCATTCTTGATAATCTCCTTGAGTGACCCTTATGCATACTAATACTTGAGAACCACTGACCTTTTCATTTTTTTCCATTTGACATAAACAAGACTATCCTTTTTCTTACCACTTACGTTATTTCTACAATAATGTCAATAGTAACTAATCTTTAGTGGACCTTTCCTGTATACCAAATATTGTGTTAGGCACATTATGTGTTTTATATAATTTAGTCCTCACAACCCACCCATGAGATAAATTCAATTATTGTATCTATTGTAAAGATGTGAGTATCCAGGTACAGAGAGGTTAAAGTTATTTGCCTAATGTCACATACAGAGTAAGTTCCAGATATGGCTTCAAAACTCACGTTTTTAAACACGATGCTTTCCTGCCTGTGCATCTTTTGAAGATTGCTTTTTTTTTCCCCTTTGTTGATCATGAAGTGTTCTGCAGTGTGAGATTTCCATTTCGCTTCAGACAGCTCAAATATATTCAGAGTTGCTTCATTATTTGTGAATAAAAAGATTAGTGGATTTTCCAAAAGGCATATTCTATCTAGAGGGCTGGGTTAAGCTCTTATGTTTCAATATCATTAATTGATGAAGATTTTCCTTTCAACACATGACGGAATCATTAGTAAATATAGATTTAAGACTGCTGAGAAAAGTTAGCCTATCACAGTTCAGCAGTTTGAAGAAAACTTGAAAAATGAAAGCCTTTTAGACATTACTGCTGGGGTGACATGAACTGGCAAGGCTGTTGTCACCTGATAATGCATTTCTAGGTGTGCTAAGTTTTGCAAAGGCCATTGTGTCCTGTGGTGATGATGGCTTGTAGTTAAATTGCCCACCGGGCAGCCTTGCGAGAAATTGTCCTAGATCATGTATAGAGCAACACAATTAACATGCTTATTCCAGAGAAAAGCAGGGGGAATACAACCTTTGATGGTCTCATTTAAGAAATAGTTTTCCCCTTGGCTAAACACTCCTCAAAAAGCTCCTTTCACCACTGCTAAAATCCAAGAGCTACTTCTCTGACAAATACCTGGCCCTGCAGCAAACCAGTAGGCTCTTGGTCTAGGGAAGGGAAGGAGAGCAGACACAGATGATGTCACCCTCTATTCCTACCACCTGTTTATTGACTTGGAAACACAAGCTTGTTTGTTTTTATCACTGCCCAAACTGTTCTTCATCTAGTATTTTTCTTGGCTGCCTCATTCTGCTCTCCTCACTGTGTAGTGTATGATTGTAACTAGAATTCCGATGGCTCTCATTTTACGTCCAAACAGTTCTAGTTTCCCCTTACCATATGGTCATCCTGATGTTACCATTTGCCTCAATCATCCTTTTTGTAGCTGCTTGAACATCTTAATTGATCTCATGAGCTATGTTAGGGATTTATAACAGACATCAGTATAATTCATCTCACACACATGGCTTGGGTCTTTTTTTCTGATTGGATGTGCTCTATATATACATATTTACAATTCTTTAAAACCCCGGGTTCACCTTAGTGATAACATAAATGAGCTTTCAAGGGCTACAGCTCACCAGAGGAAACAATTACCTGTGTCCCCCTGTCTGACATGGTATTTTCCATTTCCCTGAAGTGTTTGGTGTTTTAAAACATACTCAAGACTCTTTGTCCTGTTTAAACAAAGCGGTAAATACACTTGGCTTTAAAAGTTTTCTGGAATAAACTATGAATCCTTCTTTTGCGAGGCACCCACATTGTCTTTCTTACTTTCTCACTCATTCATTTTTATTATCAGTAAGATACTCAAAATCATTTAAAAAATGTGTTCAGGATCTCTTTTAATCATCGGAACATTGGATCTTTCCACTTTTATAAATGATTTTACATCTCTTCTGAAGCCTGCCCTTCATTCAGTTACCCCTCTGTTGTCAGAGTAAGTTCTCCAAAGTAGATTCCTATAGCTATGTAAGCTCACCCCCAACACATGCATACACACACACACACACACACACCCTTGTAAACCTGGTCGAGTGAAAACTAATAGTAAAAACTGAAAAGATAATTTACACATTATTCTGTATGGTGTCTGTTATGCCTTGACAAGTGGGTGTCAGTCTAAGTCAGTTTTATAGGGGAAAGGTAATTGGCAAAGGTTATTTTCAACATCTGGGAATTGGGTCTATTTCAGGGAAACTGTCAAGTGGACAAATGCGATCTTTGGTACCAGTCACTCTCCTGTGCCTTGTCATTCTCTATCTTAGCTAAAGCAGGCATTATCCCTGTATGTTTCCCGCTTTCTTAAATTATACACCACAGATATAACCTAGATGTTGTGCCTTATCTGGATACATTTACTTTTGAAAAATGACTTATAACTGTGAAACAAAAGTATTTATCTGCAGGCAGAATTTTGAAGAAATTATGATGACTATGATGTCTTCCTTGATGGGACCACTGAATGATGATCTGATCACTTAAAATCATGTGCCTGTGCATGGTTCCTGACAGAATATCAGACAGATTTCCCATCTGTGCCTCAAAGGAGGGCTGCTGGATCTGTTATAATCTGAAGGCAGACCTCTCAAGGGAGAAAACAAAGTCCTGGATGTTCTAAATAAATAATATTAAAATGAATCTGAGGCATCACGAAGCCCACTGTTTTTTGCTCACATGGTGTTAGTCCACCAGGAAATTTCAGTGAGTAAATCACTCTCAATAGGTAATAGCCCATGGAAGCCAATTTGGTGTGCCTGTGAGATTATACTCAGAAAGCCCAAGGAACCAAACATTGCAACTTTGCGTGCCATGTTTTACTCATTTATGCAATGGAACATGTTTCATTCAAATGGCTTCACTTGAATAAATGAGTACAAGTGCACACTGACACTTATGCTTGACTACATGAGTTGGCCAAGTGACTTAGCCTCTCTGTGCCTCAGTTTCCTAACATGTGAAACTTTATTTTTATACTTCTCTAATAACAGTGTCCTGAAATGGATGGAAAACACCCATTGTGACTGGGCTTTATTCTAGGCCGTGTTTCCCCAGAGGAGCACTGGATCACCATTTCATTTTGGGGGGCAGAAATGCTTAGGTGGCATCGTTCAAATTCTAACTCTCCTACTTACTAATTCTGGATTTATGGGAAAAACACTTAGCTTCTCAGTTTCTACTTCTTTAAAATGGGGGTACTATCGATCTAGGAAGGTTTTTATGAGGACTAAATGGCGTCATAAATGTGCACAGTGCAGTGTTGGGTAGAGTGGGCTTTTACCAGACATCATATCCTTTCTGATATAGATGGGTGTGCCAAGGATGAATCTTTCTCCAAATGAATACTAAATCCACAGGCAGTTACAAAATGTCCAAGGACACTGCTATTTCTGTGAGTACAATTCTTATAATCTGGAAACAACTACATCGAAGGTTATAGAATTGGTATATGTCCTGGAAGTGAGACTTAAGTGAAACAGAAACAGAAGTTTGAATGAGAAGCTTATAGTGGAAGAGTTGGGAAATCAGTTTGAAAGATGCCAAGGGCAAGAGATAAGAAAGAGGAGTATTAAAATATGCATAAGAAGGTAAGAATAAAGAAAAAAAATGTGCTGTTTAAGGGTGAAGGAGATGTCTCTTTCTAAATGTAAGGTCCTGTAAATCTTTTGAAGGCTACAAAGAAAGTTTAGGCATCGACACAGCTTTCAATAATCTCAAAGGTTGTAGTTTGAGAGTAGAGTTTGGAATTATTCCAAATGGTGGGCTAGTTTTAAAGATTGGATTAACTAAAAGGTGACAGTATTAGAGGGTGAGACCTTGGGCAATGAAGACACATAAGATGACCATATAGAGAAAGAGTCATTTGGAGTCAGGCTAGAGCTAGAAACTGTGACCTGACTAATAATTCCTCAAAGAGAACCAGAAGGCCTGAAGATGACAAGGACAAAAAGATGGAGACAGTGGCATGACTGGAGGGGGTCATCTTCAAAACAACTCAAGATTTTAAGTAAATACAAAGGAACAATGATTGGGTAGCAGCAGGAGTCACTCCCACAGAGGTGATAATTGAAGCGGGGACTGGATGAGATTGCCAAGGGCTAGAATAAAGAAGAAGACTTCAAGAATGAAATCATCATATGTAGGCCAGTGCAGACTATGCAATTGAGTCCTGTCTGTTCTGTGCAGTGGACGGAGATGGACACTGAGCCTGAGTTTTTCATGTGACTGGTGCGCTGGCACAGGTGTTTGTCAATGGTTAGATACCTATTTGCCTAATATCCCTACACCATCCTGCCATATGAGAGGGGGAAAAATCTGTCATTGTTTCTTAAAATGATATAGGCTACTGGGAAGTTAGTATTCATTTCTTTTATAGTTTCCTAATTCATAATGGCTTACCTTTCATTGAAAGAGCCTTTGCTCTAGAGCCATTGTCATCCATTGGTAAAGAACAAGGTCCACTGGTAGGAAGGAAAACTAGATGCAGAAGCTTGTCCAGATGGCATAAAGATGTCTTCTCCTTACTCCTTACTATGTAACTAAGATGCATCTTTAAAATGACACTTCAAAGCTGTTCAAATATATTTTGAGCTCGAAGTATCCATTAATGATTGCATTTCATTCTGTGGAGGGTTAGAGAGTAAATTTATTGCTTCTATCATGATTCAGCTATAGAAAAATATTCTCAAGTAGCAAAGTTGGAATTTTTGGAGTCCTATATTACTTCTTTGGCATTTTCTAATGTTAGTACAGAAAAGGACTAATGATAGTTTGTTCAGAACCATTTCTATGAGGGAAACAGTACTGCTCAAAGTTCACATGAGGATTCAACATTTTTCCATGATTGAGGAAATTCTACCCATTTTCAAAACCTTTTTATTTAGCTTGAGATGCTACTGAAAACAACAAAAATAGTTTATTGGGTGCTTAGGAGTCATCAGCTAATGTGCTAAGAACTTACCTGAATTATCATAGGTAAACACTATTCTATTATTGTTAGAAGATGCCCATAACTGGGGACAATTTGGAGAGTGAAAGGGCAAAGTTAGAAACAATTTCACAGGCACCTATGCTCCCCTAATTATATCTACATCTAATTACCAGAGTTTGCAGATATTGTCATAGCTAATGCCATGGGCATGATTATTTCATATTTTTAGTAGTCTACAAAATTCAGGTTTTAATCTCCTACCTTTGTTTATTTATTTTTCTATATGGCAGTTAGCTTAATTCTTTAGACCTAGTAGTAACAGCAAAGTTGATCTTGAGAACTGAGTCATTTCCAGTTTAAAACGCAGTAATGCCCACTCAGTTGAGGATTCCCCTTATATCCCATCTGGTGTTTCTTCCTTTCTACCCAGAGTGTTCTTAATCCCAGAAAGTCTGAAGTAGTGCTCTACATTGTGAATAGATACCTTGGTAGGTCTCCACTGATGTGCTGGCTGCCCTACAGTCCTAGAGCATAAGCTTCTGTCCCCACTGCAGTTGGTGAGTAAACAGAGGTTTCTCTATACCCTGCACTACCCATGCAGGTCCTTCAGAGCGCTCAGTGACTGAACTGTGAGCACCACTGTAAGATCCTCTCCCACTCTGGCTCTTCTCTTTAACTCTCCAGGGGCTCAGAAACTGTGCTTTTGTAACACCACATTGCCACACATGGCTGACCTCAGGGGTCTCAGACTCAGAGCCCTCTCCCCACCCCCTATCATTGCACCTCTATGAGGCATCAAGCTTCCTACAGTTTAATCTGGGAAGTTAGTTCAAACTCCTACTTCTTTAGTATCTTCCAAACCACTTGGACTTCTTGGTATGTATCTCTGAGATTTGGCCCAGGGGGTGAGAGTTGCACATCTTCTCAGATATTCAGTCTCTGTTTATTCCTACTCATACTCTTTTCAATATTAATTCCTCCGCTGTCTGGTCAAATTTTTAATATTCTTCTACAGCCTCCAGAAATATTCTCTTATATCTTTCTGTATTCTCCGTTTCCTCCATAGTTTGTACTTTAAACTCTATTTACCAATTTTTAACAATTTTTATTTATTTATTTTTGAAGAGAGAGAGAGAGCACACACACACACAACTGGGGGAGGGGAAGAGAGAGCCTGGAGACACAGAATCTGAAGCAGGATCCAGGTTCTGAGCTGTCAGCACAGAGTCTGATGTGGGGCTTGAACTCACAAACCATGAGATCACGACCTGAGCTGAAGTCGACGCTTAACTGACTGAGCCACCCAGGCACCCCATATTTCCCATTTTTAATGCAAAACTAAAATTTTATAATTCTAAAATAAATCTCCCCTCCCCTGCCATCTTTAGCTTAGTTCTTGCAAGCTAAAGTGATTTTGTATTGGTCTTATTCCCTGTGTTACAAATTAACAGATGTCTGCGAAAGAACTTAAAATAAGGATCTGACAGATTTCCCTGTGTTCTTGTGTCTTCCTATCTATAAACTAAGAAGGCCAAGTTGTGTGGAGAGGCTTGGTGGTGGAAGAACTATAGTGCAAACATGATTTATTGAGAATAAAACAAGGCATAGAAATTTTTAAATGTTAGTCCTCTGCTCCAGTAAATGGCATATTTAGGTTTAGAGGCCAATAATCTTACTCATGACCACTATATGATACCATACTGCTATGCTATGTCAGAATATTTTTTTTTCATGTGTGACATTTATTCGTTTAAGTTTTTAAAATTTAAGTTCAAGTTAGTTAACATATAGTGTAATAATGATTTCAGGAGTCGAATTTAGTGATCCATCACTTACATATAATAATCCAGTGCTCCTCCCAAGAGTGCCCTCCATCACCCATTTAACCCATCCCCCCACCCAATATCTCTCCAGAAACCCTCAGTTTGTTCTCTGTAATTAAGAATCTCTTGGGGCGCCTGGGTGGCGCAGTCGGTTAAGCGTCCGACTTCAGCCAGGTCACGATCTTGCGGTCCGTGAGTTTGAGCCCTGCGTCAGGCTCTGGGCTGATGGCTCAGAGCCTGGAGCCTGTTTCCGATTCTGTGTCTCCCTCTCTCTCTGCCCCTCCCCCGTTCATGCTCTGTCTCTCTCTGTCCCAAAAATAAATAAACGTTGAAAAAAAAAATAATAAAAAAAAAAGAATCTCTTATGGTTTGCCTCCCTCCCTGTTTTTATCTTACTTGGCATATATCCAGGAAATGAATCTTCTCATTTCTCAACTGATGGGGTTTTCCATTTGTTCAACAATTATTTGTTATACCTACTATGTGATATGTACGGTGCTAAGCATGTGATACAACAATTAACAAAATATATATAGTCCCTATACACAAAGAGCTTATAGAATGGTGGATAAAAATAGATTAGAAATGACCAGCTATAATATTTTAGGAAATAAAGTTATCCTGGTATGACTTTGGTGTCTTACAGTTTGCCTATTAAGCCTGTGAGAGACTAGATGAGTTGAATTTACTGGGAAGATTCAAGTGGACTAAATTTTCATGAACATCTTAAAAATTGTATTGATCACTTAGAAATATTTTATTATGTAGCAAATTGTAAACATTGAATGATTGCAATCTTAGGTTCAGGGGTGGTGCTCACAATATATATACTAATATTAATATGAAAGTGAAGGTGAGTAAATTACCCCAGGAAAAATTTGTAAAGAAAAAAGAAAAGAAAAACACAATCTGAGTCCAAAATTATCAGGCACTTCTGTTGGAAAAGAATATACAAAAGCACATAAGTGAAAAAACATTTTGTCAAAGAGCCTTAGCCATTCTGTGAGTTTCTCTACTCTTCCCAAAGGGGCAGTTGAGTCTTACCTTCCCCTAAACCTAGAGAAAGGGGCTTTGTGGGATGCATCTCCCCCGAGAAACCAGGGAATGTTTCCTTTGGTTTTGGATGACACAGAGTACTGACTTACACCTAAAATACCAAAAGCAACCTTTGGCAACAGGAGAGACTTTGGGATTTGTTTGGATCACAGAGTTTATTGGGGCAAGAGATGTATTTGTATTTCTGGGGTGCCATGCAAAGAGATTGCTTGGCTGGAGTCATTTTAAGCTCTGCCAAATCATGTCATGGGACTCTAAGAGCAAAAGTCTGTGGGAATAAGCATTATTGGAGTAATGAACAGAGATGATCCCTGGGAAGTAGGACAATCTCTGAAGAAGCCAAGAATATGCTCATTAGGAAAAAGGATTCACCCTCAGATCCTCCAGGCTCTGACATAATGAAACTAGATTACAGCAGTATCCATCATCAACCAAATAAGGATCGTTCCTGGTTTTTCCTTTTATTTCTGCTCTTGGTAGCTGCTTAGACCCTCCCCCGCCCCAAGTGTCTAAAATAACAACTAGAAGTCAGAAAGGGAGTAAGTAAACAGGAATGGAGAGAAAAAGCCAAATCTCCCACCTCCACTCTCCACTAAGTCAAGTTTAATGATAGTTTCATTTCAGAAGTTAAGAATGTTATTAGATGACAGTCATGTAAAAAACTCAAAACAAACCGAAAAAGGAAAATGGACCTGTTTTAGGCCAAGATTATTTCTGGGATTGCAAGGGTAGTTCAATATTCACAAATCAATCAACGTGATACAACACATTAATAAAATAAAAGATAAGAACCATATGATCATTTCAATAAACGAAGAAAAGGCATCTGACAAAGTACAAAATCCATTCAGGATAAAACCCCTCAATTTGGGGCCCCTGGTTGGCTCAGTCAGTTAAGTGTCTGACTACTGATTTCAGCTCAGGTCAGGATCTCATGGTTCATGAGTTTGAGCCCCACATGGGACTCCATGATGACAGAGCAGAACCTGCTTGGGTTTCTCTCTCCCTCCCTCTCTGCCCCTCCTCTGCCCTCTCTCTCTCTCAAAATAAATAAATAAACTTACCTCAACAGAGTAGGTTTAGAGTGAACATACCTCAACATAAAAAGACCATATGTGGAAAACCCACGGCTAATATCATCCTCAATGGGAAAAAACTGAGACCTTTTTCTCTATGGTCAGGAAAAAGACAGGGATAACCACTCTCACCACTGTTATTTTACATAGCAATGAAAGTCCTAGCCTCAGGAATCAGATAACAAAAAGAAATTAAAGTCATCCAAATTGGCAAGGAAGAAGTCAAACTGTCACTATCTGCAGATGACATTGTACTTTATATGGTTTACACCAAAAGAAAGGGCAAGATGGCAGAGTATATATTTAAAGGACTAATGGGAGATGAAAATAAATAAATAAAAGCTGTGGTTTGATTGCATCAGAAATTACACTTTTTACACTTGTTGACTACATTTGGTGATGGCGGTGGGGGTTGGTATCAAGGAAGTTTCAAGAACTGATATACAGAGAGACACTGGACTCTGTTCTATATCAACACAGTGTCTCAACTGCAACTGATCTAGGATGAATTCTATTTTAGTACTCTATGACAATTATTTCCAGAAATTTACCATTGTATTGAATTTCTTTTGAGCAAGGAACAAATATAGCTATCTCTGTAAACGAGTTTGTAATAGAAATTTGATCTTTTGAATCATTTAAAAAAAGTATTTTATTTATTTTTAAAACATTTTTTAAATGTTTATCTATTTTTGGGAGAGTGACAGAGCAGGGGAGGGGCAGAGAGAGAGGGAGACACAGAATCCGAAGCAGGCTCCAGGCTCCGAGCTGTCAGCACAGAGCCGGATGTGGGGCTTGAACTCACGAGCTGTGAGATCATGACCTGAGCCGAAGTGGGACACTCAACCAACTGAGTGACCCAGGCCCCCCCATCTTTTGAATCATTTTATTGATATGCTCAAATTGTAGGAAATTCTAATGAATACAATCAATTAGCAGGGAGCTTATTACCCTCAGTTAGGGCCCATTTTCATATCCACAAAGCTCCCAAAAGCTAGCCCGTGAAGTGCAGCACATACTCCCACACTTCTGGGAAACCATGAGGCCATGGAAGAAGAGCATAAGATACTTTTTCTTATTAATGTATTCAAAAATAATAGGAAATACACACACAGAGAGACACATTTCCTATTCACATGTATATATGCAGTTAGGGCATTCTAGGAGCAGTTGTTAATTTAATTTACAATGTTTGGCTCCCTTTTGAAACGTTTAGTGAAAAAATCAATGCCAGATAAAATTTCAAGCCTCAGAATTAATATCATGAGCTGTAGGACATTGGTAGCTTCCTTGATTGTTCTGAACTTTAGATTTTCTTTAGTAAAATTGGCATGATTAAATAATAATGTCCAACGTACAGAGTTGTTATAACAATTTAACTGAGAAAGAAAAGCCCCTGGAATACAGTAGGCTTTCATTGGACTGTAGTATTCTTTCTTATCTCTTTTACCATTATTGTAGAGTAGAAGGGAAAAAAAATGGAACAAAAATACGTGAACTAGTCAGACAAAGACAAATACTATATGATTTCACTCACATGTGGAATTTAAGAAACAAAACAAATGAGGAGGGAGAGAGAGAGAGAGAGAGAGAGAGAAGCCAAGAAATAGACTCTTAACCATAGAGAACAATTTGATGATTATCAGCTGGGAGTGGGGGTGGGTGGGTGAGATAGGTGATGGGAATTAAGGAGCCCACATGCCCTGATGAACACTGAGTATGGAATTTTGAATCACTATATTGTATGCTTGAAGCTAATATAACATTGTATGTTATCTATAGTAGAAATAAAATAAAACAAAATAAAGTAAAAGAAAATAATAAAATAAAACCATGAACTAGAAAAAGGGAACCTTCAATTCCTTGCTACCTCCTACCCCAATATTTCTATTCAGTGGATCTTTCTTTCCAATTTTCCATGGGTTCTATTTGTAAGGGCTCTACCCTGGTTACCCAAAGCAAGTCATATAGTTTCCTTCTGGAATAAAATGTGATAGTAGGCACACTGGCTAGTGGTGTCACATGATTACAATGGACATCATTAAAGTCATCAGAATTGAGTTACTCAAGGGCAAGTTTTTATCTTTCTTTTTTTTCTTCTTTCTTTTCTTTTGGAAAACATCTTTCCCATTTTTGACTCACCTTAATATTAACCAAAGCTATACTTCTCCCCACAAATGTGTGAAAACGGATGTCAATATCCTTTCAGTTCATTTCATTCATGTTTTTGTATCAAATGTATCAGTCTGGCAAGCTATACCAAAAGAACAATGTGAATGAGGAAAAGTGAAGGCCAGTAAAACGTAAAAGCCAATAAAATGGAAAATCTGAAATACGGCAGGATAAAACTTATTATCTCACCCATTTTATTAAGGGGACCTTTTGCTCCTAGTAA
The DNA here is from genome assembly GCF_016509475.1 of Prionailurus bengalensis. Lineage (NCBI taxonomy): Eukaryota > Metazoa > Chordata > Mammalia > Carnivora > Felidae > Prionailurus > Prionailurus bengalensis. The sequence continues at coordinate 137,411,662 of NC_057345.1, read as the reverse complement.
GAACTTACATTGGTAGAAGACAAAAAAGACGTTGCAACATAGTAATCATTAGACAAAATGAATCTTAGCATTAACTTTAGGGGCAAAAATTTGAAATAGCTCTCTTGGATGGAGATGCACTCTTTTTTTTTTTCACTTTTGATTTTATTGGGCCTTTATTGATTGATAGCATCTGATGAGCATATTATGAATTGCTAAGAAAGCACTAAAGGAATGTGTAGCTTTCCAAGGTTTTATACTGACAGTATTTGCTCAATGATTTCTATTTTTAGCTTAGTGCACTTAAAGAAGTTTTATCTAGAATTCCAAGAATACATTTGAAATATGTACTTTAAACGTTGTGTAGAAAGTGGAAGGTGGTGTATCTTACAATTAAGAACATGAATTTGGAAGGTGGACAGTCCTAAATTTATCTAGTTCTGTCATGAAATTGCTGCCTCCTCTTTAGGCCATTTAAAAAAAATAATGTTTATTTATTTGAGAGAGAGAAAGAGAGAACATAAGCAGCGGAGGGGCAGAGAGAGAGGGAGACACAGAATCCAAAGCAGGCTCCAGGCTCTGACTGTCAGCACAGAGCCCGACGTGGGACTCGAATTCACAAACTGTGAGATCATGACCTGAGCCAAAGTTGGACACTCAACCAACTAAGTGACTCAGGCACCCCTAGGCAATTTTTTAACCAGTCTGAATCTCTGTCTTCTCATGTGTTAAAAAGGGGCATTTTCTCTTTGGTTGAATTGTTGAGTGAAATCAGTGCAATGGTGTTTGAAGTGCTCAACATGAGGCCTGCTGAATTAAAGGCCTTAAAGCCTTTCTTAATAAATATCACTTCATCTAATATAAATAGCTACCAGTTTTTGTACAAGGATATTTTTTAGGCCTGTTACACTAGATCCTCAAGAACTTTTTAAGATCAAGAGCAAAATAGGATCACCATCATGCCTGGGGCACTATGTAACATACTGGAAAGAGAACAGACACATTTGCTGCTTCCTAACTTAGATGCATAATCCTGGAAAATGACTTTCTACTCTGATCCCCAATTTCCTCATGTGTAGAATGAAAATAATATCCTTCTCAAGGGATTGCTGTTAGAATTAAATAAAGGAATACCTCTCAATGACAAAGTACTTCATAACTGGTAACAGTTATCATTAGAAAGAATGATATGCTCTCTTAATACAAATAGATCTCTGATCATAGTACTAACATAAATCAGACTTTAGTTTTCAAATATTGTTTCACGCATACCATCTCACTTTATCCGTATGACGACTTTAAGAGTTGCATGAAAGGAATCATCCTTTATCTTTTAGGTAAGAAATCTGAGGTTCTAAGAGTCATGTTATCTCATACTGCAACCCAAGAATCAGGTTTCTAACTCTCCACCGTCAGATGCTTTTTAGGATAACGTATGGCATTCCAATTTCAGAATGGCTAACTCCTCTTACATTTTGGTTCATTTAAAAACTCTAAGGCCACCCTCTACCCCATTAAAAAACAAAGGAAAATCACAAGATTTGTTTAGGTACTTCCTCTCAAAACTTAGTATCATATTTTGATTAAGAGTAGTTTGTGAATTTTATTAATTTCAAAGGCAATGTGTCTGGAAAATTATTAAACCTGACTTTGTTTTTATTTGATGAATAAAATGACTTTGAGGATAGCCATAGTATGATTTTCCAACTATATTTTGTGTTTTACAATAGAAACTTGAATGTCCTTGTGTTTTTCCACTGCAGGTGAATTTGATATTCACAAGAATGAGGAAACTAATGGTTCTGATTAGAGTAAAGCAGAAAGTGTGGAGGATGTGTGAACTTCCCCACACAGACATTTAGCCAGATAATTTCAGCTTGGTGTCTGCTACTTTATTTTATTTAAAACAAAATTGGCTGTCTTTCTGGAAATCCATGACTTAACTATACTTCAATCTTTACCTGGACTAATGTAATTTTCATATACCTAAGACCAAGTTAGTAAGGGAGGATGCACACAAAGCATGCATTTTCAATGAACATTACTGTGCTCCTTAACCCCAACACTTTCTGATCCTTGGAGGTGTCTCCATAGTAATATCTTTGTATCGATGCAGAATAGACGTTTTATATGGAATGGTTGGCGTGCGTTATTTCATCAGTTTTCAAATGCAATCCATCTAACAAATGTTATGTGAAAAAGGAGTATTCAGTGATCAAAAATATTTGCGTGATGCTGGGATAAATTATCTAAGTTTCTAAGCAGGGGACAATGTTATTAAAGATGGTCAATATTATTTGACTGGGAATCACTCTTGCATAAAACTTTTTTTTTTTCTTTGTAGTTTTCTATGAGACATACTTCAGTACCTCCATGGACTTGCACAGTGAAGATTTTACTTGATGGTTCTGTATCTCACTTTCCCACCTTCTGTGTTGTAAAACAGTTGTGGAGGATGAACTCTTCTGAGTTAATCTGGGAGTTTACCAGTTTTAGCACTGAAAGTCCTTCATTCCAGAAAAGTGCTGAGGTACACGCACCCTGCGCTGGTTAGTCACTCTTGTCCAGCTTGATGCCTAATATGCCTTGATACTTCTTCTATCAAGAGTCAGAGTCTAAGTTCCTTTCTCTTGAATGTGGGCTGGCTTTAGTGCCTTCCTACATAACTTCTGAGGTTAGAAAAGAAGAGGTAATACATGTCACTTTTACTCAGCTTTCTCTTGTAGGACATACGCTATTGGAATCCCGAGACACCATGCAAAAATTCTGGCTCTCCTGAAGCTTCTGTGCTGCAGAGACCATGTATAAATAGCGGGATTTCAGAGGCACATCTATTCCATTTCAAAATCTTTGAGTCAGCTTCCCCAGCTCAGGTTCTAGACACATGAATGTCCGACACTCAAACACTCTAGGATGATTTTGGCCCCAGTCACCACTGACTGAAAACATGCAAACCTTCAGCAAGAGCGGCCTAGCTAGGCATAGCCAACCTCTAATAATGTAAGAAATATGAATAATAAATGAGAATTGTTCCTTTCATCACTAGGCTTATTACACAGCACAGATAACTGGAACAAAACCAAAAATGCCATCCATTCTGTCACTTTGAGGAGATATTTTCCAAGTTACCCAGAGCTCATTAGGATCACTAAATAAATGTTTAACAAATGTTTATTGAGGAAATATCACTTTGTAAACTGTAAGGTATAAACTCATACATGAAAACACTTAATAGCACAATTATAGTAGTTCAATATTTAAAGTGTATTATTTTTATGTATTTATTTGTTATTTATATGCTTTCTAAATGTGTGTGTATATGTATGTGCATATATATACATATGTATATGCATATGTATACATATGTATATGCATATGTATATGTATATGTATATGTATATGTATATATTTAAATGTATTACCTTAAACTTTAATGCATCCATCACTTTAAGTTCTTTTATGTTACTACACAATAAAAAATAATTTATTTTAAATAGCTACATAAGAAATAAAGAAAGAGGAGAACAAAAGAGAAAAAGGAATTGAAGGGAAGGAAATAAAGGCAAAAAGGGAGGAAGGTAGGAAAAAAAGAGTGGGAGGGAGGAAGAGAAAGACACAGGAATCTCACCCATATAGTCAATTCTCAAGAGAACCTGAAAAAATATGCAGAAGAGATCTGATGAGACAAATAAAATTTACAGAACTGTTTTTACAGTTTTCTAGAAGTTGGTTTGGACGTGAATTGTGTTAGTTCATTCCCCCCGAGCATCTGGATTCTCTGACATTAATTTAAGTCACCAATGTGTCGGGGAGCCTGGGTGGCGCAGTCGGTTAAGCGTCCGACTTCAGCCAGGTCACGATCTGGCGGTCCGTGAGTTCGAGCCCCGCGTCAGGCTCTGGGCTGATGGCTCAGAGCCTGGAGCCTGGTTCCGATTCTGTGTCTCCCTCTCTCTCTGCCCCTCCCCTGTTCATGCTCTGTCTCTCTCTGGCCCAAAAATGAACGTTGAAAAAAAAAAATTAGGGGCGCCTGGGTGGTGCAGTCGGTTAAGCATCCAACTTCAGCCAGGTCACGATCTCGCGGTCCGTGAGTTCGAGCCCCGCGTCGGGCTCTGGGCTGATGGCTCAGAGCCTGGAGCCTGTTTCCGATTCTGTGTCTCCCTCTCTCTCTGCCCCTCCCCTGTTCATGCTCTGTCTCTCTCTGTCCCAAAAATAAATAAATGTTGAAAAAAAAATTAAAAAAAATCACCAGTGTGTCTCCTCCGCTTCTGTTTCTACCACCACCAATTATGTGTTATTTCTTTTTCTTACTACCCTAGCTTCTGCTTACCTATTATGTCTGTTTACTTATAGCTTTGGCTTCCTAAATGTTCATGATCTCTTGTGGCCTCTGACTGTATCCTTTCATGTTCTTTTCACATGTAACTTAGATACACATCTCCCTGAGAGAAAATCTGATTAGTACAATTAATGACCATCACCTGCATTTGATCCTTCATGTCAAGCCTCCTCACACCCTCACACGATCACTGCCACACCTAGAGAGTGTCTGCTGTTGCATCACATGCCTATTTGGTCCAATCAGCTCCCGTCAGAGAGAGTGAGGTTAACTCTACATCACACGGACACTTACGGCTGCTTCCTTAACAGTGAGCTGTTGTTTGGATGGTTTTGAAGAAGGAGCTGTAGAAATGGCAGAGTCCAGGATCAGCCTTGAAAACAAAACATCACATCTCTGGCTTACATATCTTTCCTGCTATCACCACCAGGGTTATCATTATACTATCTTGCATTAAATTAAAAAAAAAAAAGTCTCCTGAAACTCCCCTTGATTCTAGCCTCATCTGTTTCTAATCTATTTTGCATAGTGATCTAAGGAATAAAAAATCAAATGTAATGTGTTGATATTGTGTTCCTACTTCAATCTTTAATCATTGAGGAATTCATGTTCCTTATCATAGTTTAAGGCATCTTTCAAAACATAGCTCTTTACTACCTCTCAAGCTTTATCGTTTTTTTTTTATGAATGTTTGCCCCATCCATATTAAAGTGCAACCATTCACTAATAACATCCTGAGTCTTGATGCCTTTGCCCACAGTGTTTTTTTTTTAAATACCCCAGTTTTCTTTCCCCTAACCTGAGCCAAAAAATTCTTCAAAGCCACTATCAACTGCGACTTTTTAATGAAAATTCCCTGGATTATCGCATTTGAAAAAGACCTTCACTTCTTTAAAGTCCCATACTTGTTTTAAGAAGTGGTTATATTTTTACAATTATATAATATGTCGTTCTACTTGATTACAATAAGGTTCTCAAGGACAGTATTTTTTACAGCATTATTTGTCCCCTCTCCTCTCTTATCAAGGCACTCAAAACAGTGCCATGAACTTAATAAGTGCAATTTGTTAAATAAATGTATTATTTAGCAAGCTCAAGAGAAAATGTTAGTCATAGAGAATAAAATTACGGTGTCATAAGCAAAAATTATTAAAATGTTTAAAAAATGAAAAGACGAAATGATAGATGAAGGTACTTTAGGTTAACATTTTGAGAATTTGTGTTTGGAGAAAATGAACTTAGAGAATTTAGGCTAATAGCCAAAATATATTTAGTCATTTATTTGTTCATTCACTTATTCCACAAGTATTTTTTTTATAATTACTGTATTAGAAATGTGGAAATACAGTAACAAACAGAACGGTGAATGTCCCTATCTTTAAGTCACTTGCATTCTGTCAAGGGAAACTAAAATTAAACCAGCAAAATAAGCATATAATGCAACTTCCAGTTTTAATGAATTTTATGAAAGAAATTAATTGGAAAAGAATGGACTTATTTTTGACATGCAAGGAAAACTTTTATCTCTCTATCTCTCTATCTATCTTAAGAGAAATGGACATCTGGACAGGGTCTAACAAAAGTGATAGAGTTGCTCTGCAAAGGTCTGAGAGAAAAGATTTCTAAGCAGAAGGAAAAAGCAAAGCAAAAGTTCTGATGTAAGAAAGGCAAAAAGGCCAGTGTGTTAGAGCAAAGTTAAGAATTGCAAGTAGGAGTAAAGAGGGACAGTTCGAGTAGACCTCACAGGACACAGGAAAGGCTTTCGATTTTCCTTTAAGTTTGATGGGTCATCTTCGGAGAGTTGTGATTCCTGGAGACCCACAAATTAATTTATAATTTTAAAAAATAACTCTGACATCTGTGTAAAGGATACCTTGTGAGGACTAAGAGAGGAGGCAAGAAGGACCAGGTAAGGGGACGTTCCACAGGCCAGAGGAGTGATGGGGATTTGGATGATCGTGGCAATTGTTAAGAAGTGGTCATATTCAGGATTCATTTTTAGAAGGAAACGATAAGAGATTGATTATAGAGCCTCCAATTATCTTTACCAGGGTAACTTATGGGTACTAAAATGTAGCAAAGTTGAAATTCTGGTATGTTTTTATTTTTTAAAAAAATTAACAAAGTACTAACACATTAAATAAATATAAAGTGATTTTACAAATCATCTATGAAAACCTCTTAAAGAACGCAACATTCTGTTAAGCTTTAATTGATTTTTTCATGGTAAAATTCTGTGTATACAGTGAGGTATGTTATTTTTTATTATAACGTTTTACTTTTGAAACAGATATTTTATGTTATTTGGAAAATACATGGCTAAAATTATTTGTATTTGTCTACATTTGAGAAACCTTTAATAAACTAAATTAACAATTATTGTATGCAAAAAAAAGCAAAGGACACTATATTTTTATACTTGCTTCACACTGTTTGTTTGGATTTAAGGACATTCATTTCTTCAGACAAAATGGATGTGGATTTCTTACCAGGAAAATGAATTGGTGTTACCACAATCCGCTAAGTATTTTCTTTTCATGGTGTCTACAAGAATTTTCCCAAACTACGTCCATTATCTCATGACTATAAATTCAAGGGGTTGTTTTCCCTTTTTTCAAACATGTTCACAATACAATAAAAAGGATTGATAATAAATCATTTTTATTACTCCTCTTTTCATAAATATGAAGCCTAGTCAACAGAACACATTTAAATATGTAAGATAGCAATATTTTTTGTAAATACATATAATTTTCTGTCACACATAGGTTTCCAATGTTGCTACTTTTTCAGACACAGTTTTCACCCCCTTTTTTCTCTTGTTATCTGACAATTCCTAAACTTTGTTTTATAACTTCTCTTTTTATTGATTAGCTAACCTTTTTATCTTTTAATATTTTTCCACACTTTTCTTATTCATAGTTTTATTTTACTTTTCAGTTCTTTCTGTAAGTTTCTTCTTGCCAGTTTTAATGGTCCACAATTTCCAATGGAAAGTCTGCTGCCAGAACCTTCCTTCCTCTGGTGTTAATGGCTGCTCTTGAGAACCTGCCCTGCCCTCCATCATCTAATTTGAGTCGATGAGGGGGCAGACAAAACAGATGGTTGGCACAGGATGGGATGATTCACTGTTTGAAATCATGGTGAAACATTTTTGAAATTGGTGAGGGAGAGGGAAGCCTGACATTTGACAAAGCCATGTAAAAATTGCAGTATCCAGACGAAGTTCAGTTTAATTTTGACTGTTATTTTCCAGATGTACTGATCATATGATTACAATCTTAAGATTACATCAAGAATATACCTTTTCCCAAATGCACTGTATTCATTTCAGCAAAATGAGTTTATAGCGAGTGCCAATGTCAGAACTATTCTTGAAGTTACCTTGTCGCCTTGTTTCTTTGTGCCATTTAGAACTTACTGAATACCCCCCTCTACCTTCATTCCTGTGCAGCTTACCTTCTTTGCATAATCTGCCTGAATGTCAACTAACTGATTTTTTCACAATTTATGGACATAACCGCAAGCTACTTTGTAAGGGAAGAAGTGAACTATATATATTTCATTTGTATTCTCTTTATATTCTAGTGCCACAAATTTATGACATGAGTCTATGTAATTAGAAAAACGTTTATCACAGAGAATCATTGTGAAAATATAAAGAGAATGATAACTACATTTAGCATACAGATATTTAGAATTTAAAATACGTCTTTGTTATATGAAGGTTTGTTTAAAAAAAAATTAAATGTTTATTTATTTTGAGGAGACAGAGACAGAACATGAGTGGGGGAGGGACTGAGAGACACAGAATACGAAGCAGGCTCCAGGCTCTGAGCTGTCAGCACAGAGCCCTACGTGGGGCTTGAACTCACGAACTATGAGATCATGACCTGAGCCGAAGTTGGACGCTTAACCTACTGAGCCCCCCCCACCCAGTGCCCCCCCCCATATAAAAGTTTCTTAATTGAAATGAAATAGAAAAAAAGATATAGTAAAGCCACCTTGATGAGATGATATTATAGACCATGCTTTTTAGATAGAGGCAATATCACCCCTAAGGAGGCAAAAATGGGTCTTGGTGTATAAAACGTGTAGATATTGCACTATTGTGTAGCTCTCCCAAAGGCTACAAATTTATGTAACATGATGTTACAATTTTATGGGATGTGAGATTAGGAAAAAAAATATTTTGGAAGATTCTTCAGGGGAAATGTAATACAAATACAAACAAACAAATAAAACAACAAAACTTTGAGAAACACTGTTACACACAAGTCAAAGCTTTCTTCCTCCCAGTGTGATGACAAATGATGGTTCTGTGATCCATCTTCCAAGTTATTTTCATGAATCTACAATTATAATTGACAAACTTATACATTGAACATCAAATAATATTCAACAAAGCCATGAACTTACTTGCACAAACTTTTTTGCAAAGGAAACATTTAAAGACTGAAATATACTAAACATTTGGAGATGAAAGGATCTAATACATAGTACTAAGGAAGCATAATGGGCAGTGTTTAAACTATAGACATATACAGTGTCCTGCATATAAAGTTTTTTTCTCATGGTTGTCTTTTTACTTTTTTATTTAAAAATAATTTTGTTTTTATTTAAGTTCAAATTAGTTAACATACAGTGTGATATTAGTTTCAAGTTACAATATAGTGATTCAACACTTCCATGCAAGACCGTGTGCTCATCATGCTCACCACAAGTGCCCTCCTTGATCCCCATCACCTATTTAACCCCTCTACCCACCCACCTCCCTTCTGGTAATAATCAGTTTGTTTTCTACAGTTAAGAGTTGGCTTTTTGGGTTGCTCTCTCTCTCTTTTTCCATTTGCTCATTTTGTTTCTTAAATTCCACAGGTGAGTGAAATCATATGGTATCTGTTCTCTGACAGACTTATTTTGCTTAGCATAATATGTAGCTCCATCCATGTTGTTGCAAATGGAAAATTTCATTCTTTTTTATGGTGGAGTAATATTCCATTACATACGTGTGTATGTATATATATATATATATATACATGTATATACATGTATGTGTATATGTATGTATGTATGTATAAAAATAAATTTTCCCAAATGCACTGTATTCAGATGAAAAGAAAGAGGGAATCAGTGATAAGAGAAAAAAGAAGAAATAGGGATAAGAAATACTTGAAGACTGGAACCTAGGTGGCTCACTCCATTAACCATCTGACTTTCAATTTTGGCTCGGGTCATGATCCCATGGACATGAGATTGAGCCCCACCACATCAGGCTCTGTGCTGGGCAAGGAGCCTGCTTAGGATTCTGTCTTTCTCCTTCTTCTTATGCCCCTCCCCTACTCATTCTCTCTCTCCCTTTCTCAAAAAAAAAAAAAGTCACTTAGTAAAAAGTAAATGTACCAACCACTTAATATATATGTATAGATATAGATATAGATATAGATATAGATATAGATATAGATAGATATATCCCACATCTTCTTTGTTCATTTATCAGTTGATGGACACTTAGGCTGTTTCCATGATTTGGCTATTGTAGATAATGCTGCTATAAGAGGGTGCATGTATCACTTTGAATCAGTGTTTTTGTATTCCTTTGGTAAATAATTATTAATGCAACTTCTGGGTCCTAGGATAGTTCTATTTTTAACTTTATGAGAAACTTCCATACTGCTTTCCAGAGTGGCTATACCAGCTTGCAATGCCACCAACAGTTCAAGAAAGTTCCCCTTTCTCCACATCCTTACCAACACCTGTTGTTGCATGTGTTACTGAATTTTGCCACTCTGACAGGTATGAGGTGATATCTCATTGTAGTTTTGATTTGCATCTTCTTTTTTTTTAAATTTTTTTCCCAACGTTTATTTATTTTTGGGACAGAGAGAGACAGAGCATGAACAGGGGAGGGGCAGAGAGAGAGAGGGAGACACAGAATCGGAAACAGGCTCCAGGCTCCAAGCCATCAGCCCAGAGCCTGACGCGGGGCTCGAACTCACGGACCGCGAGATCGTGACCTGGCTGAAGTCGGACGCTTAACCGACTGCGCCACCCAGGCGCCCCATGATTTGCATCTTCTAATGATGAGTGATGTTTAACCTCTTTTCATGTGTCAGTTAGCTATCTGTATATCTTCTTTGGAAAAATATCTACTCATGCCTTCTGCCCACTTTTTAATTGGGTTATTCTTTTTTGGGTGTTGAGTTTTACAAGTTCTTTATATATTGTGGATGTTAACCCTTCATCAGATAAATCATTTACAAATAACTTCTCCCATTCCATAGATTGGTTTTTAGTTTTGTTAATTTTTTTCCTTCATTTTATTTTGATGACATTCTAATAGTTTATTTTGCTTTTGTTTCCCTTGCCTCAGGAGACATATATAGAAAGAAGTTACTATAGCCAATGTCAAAGAGTTTGCTGCCTATGTTTTCCTCTAGGATTTTTATGGTTTCTGGTCTCACATTTAGGTCTTCAATCCATTTTGAATTTATTTTTGTGCTTGGTGTAAGAAAGTGGTCCAGTTTCATTCTTTTGCATGTTACTGTCCAGTTTTCCAAACAGAATTTCTGAAGAGAAAGTCTTTTCCCCATTGGATAGTCTTTCCTGCTCTGTCAAAGATTAATTGACCATGTAGTTGTAGGTTAGGAAGGTTTTTAAAGGCCACTCCACACGCTATGTCCCTGAAGGCATTTCTTAGCACTACAGCAGTTGTGGAAGAGAGTTATACCTTCTGAACTTCCTTTATTGCCAATATTAACATGATAGCAAAATTAATTAATGTAACAGCAAAAAGAAAAAAAATGAGAAAAAAGAACAATAAATGTATAGTGGCTGAGTTGTACAACTGTGCAAATAAAAAGCATATATATGTGTACAACATGCAAATCAATACCTTACAATACTGTGTGAATAATTTTATTATATGTTCTACAGGTATTTTAGTCAGAGACCAATACAATTTTGGATGTTACAGAAGCAGTTCAAAAGAAAGAAAATATGATGAAAATCATTCAACATTTTTAGTTCAATAGTGAATTCAGGGTAATAAATGGGATTTTAAGAAAGAAATTATTGATGACCTACTAAAACAGTCTTTCCAGAGTGGTTGGGCCAAAGCTAGATAATAAGGGAAGAGGTATACAGCTTAGCTACATCTACTGTGGCCCTTATCCGTAGTACCCTAAATTCTGTTGATATGTTTTAGTCCATTTCCAGACCATAAACAACATGATGACACAACTTGATTGTGTTTTGTCTTATCAATATAGTGCCTACAACCACGTATAGAAAGTGTGTGTGTGTGTGTGTGTGTGTGTGTGTGTTTTATGTGCTAAACAGATATTAAGAGAACTTAAGTTTCATAGGAATGAAGGATGAAATGTAGCCTACCCTTTCAATAAATTAGTGATAGGGAGAGAAACAGAATGTGTATTTGAGGAATAGTAGGAGATAAGGAAATTAATTTTAAGATTGCCAGTGTCTGGAACCTCTCCATGAAGTATTAGACAGGTTTAATATATAGTATGTTGTGCCCAATTTGCCTCACATAGCTTTGGAATTTAGTTTACATTTCAAAGCAATAGAAAGCTATAAGGAATTAGTGATATAGTCAGGGTTAATACTATAATTAAATTTACTGCTCAGCCAGCTAAATTAGAGTACAAATATATGTTCATCTTTTGTTTTTGGAACACCATTCTGTTATATAACTTATTATATTCTATGCATTTTTATCTCTTTTTATTGATTGTGATATTTGGGGGAACATTATTGGTTCTTAAATTAGGTTAAATAGCAATGGATACTGCTTTACTTAGGCAGATTTATACATTTAATTTTTAACATTTACATATTATGTTTGTGAATCATAGTGTACTTGTGTCCCCAAATTATATCAATCATAAGGTATTGTCAAGTTTATTTAGAATAAACTATGATTAAGATGTTAAAGAATCTGAGAGAAATTTGGACAAATGCAAAATCAGAAGGCATAAAAACTGTAAGAGAAAATTTAATAGAAATTCTATAAATGAAGAGCATAGTAACAGATGTAGAATGTCTTCAGTAAGCAGTAAATATAATCATAAAGGTGTTGTGATTAAGAATCAATGAATTTGATGATGGGTCAGTATAAATTATTCAAACTGAAAATAAAGATAAAAATAGTTTAAAGAAAAGAAGAAGAGAAAGGGAGAAAAACAACAAGAACATCAGAATAGAACATTCATGGTTTGTGAGGCTTTATAAAATATTTTAACATATGGACAATTGGATCCCAGAAGGAGAAGAAAGAGGAAACAGAAGATAGGAAATACTTGAAGACAGGCTCCTGGGTGGCTCAGTCCATTATATGGCTCTTGATTTGGGCTCAGGTCATGATCTCATGGTCATGAGATTGAGCCCCACCATGTCAGGCTTTGTGCTGGGCATGGAGCCTGCTTGGGATTCTCTTTTTCTCCTCTCCCTCTGTCCTTCCCCCACTCATGCTCTCTCTCTCTCTCTCTCTCTAAAACAAAACAAAACAAAACAAAACAAGAAAAGGCCACTTAGTAAAAACAAACAAATAAATAAATAAATACACAAACTGCTTAAAAAAGAAAGAAAGATAGAAAGAAATACTTGAAGAAATAGTGGCCTAGAATTTTACAAATTAAATGACAGACACAAAACCACAGATCAAAGAATCCCAGAGAATACCTAACTGGATAAATTCCAAAACATAACCAGCCTTCAACATGACACAATTAAATTGCTGAATCCAAATGAGAAGGAGAAAATATTGAAGGTGTGCCAGTAGAGGAGGGAGGAATACATACAACAAAACGAAACAAAATAAAACCAAATAGCAAAAAATAATAGTCTTCTCTTTGGAAAATATGGAAACCAGAAGATAATAGATTGACAAATTTAAAGAGATATAGAAATGATGAACCCAGAATTCTACACTCAGAAAAGTTATCTTTCAAAAATGAAGAAACAATAAAGACTTTCACAGGCAAACAATCCAAAGCAGTTCATTGTTAGAAAAATTATTCTATAAGAACTCTTAAAGGATATTCCTTCGACAGGAAAATTATGAGGCTGATGACATGGATCTACACAAGAAAACGAACAGCACTGAAAACAGAATAAAGATAGCTCAAATTACATTTCCTTTTTTTCATTTTAGTTTCTCTAAAGCTTAACTGACTGTGTAAAGGAAAAAAAGTGGTAATGGTGTGTATAATATAAGTAATATATAAAGTGTAACAAAAATAGTACAAAGGATGAGGCAGGAGAGGAGGAATATGTGATTTTGAGAACTTTACACTACAGTGGATACTATCATTTGAAAGTAGACTTTGATTAATTAAATATGTATACTATACACCTTTAGGGAAACCACTAGAAAAAATGCAAAACAAGTGCATAAATAGTAAGTCAATGAAAGAGATTAAATGAAATCACACATCTTAACAGAAAAGAAGGTGGAAAATGAAGTAAAGACACAATGAACACGTGGACAAATTGAAAACAGTTAGCAAGGTAGTATACTTAAATTCAACCATATCAACAATCTCATTAAATATGAATGATTTAAGCACGTAAGTTAACAGAAGGAAGGTGTTAATTTGGAGAAAAAGCAAGACCCAACTATATGCTGTCTGTAAGAAAACTGCTTTAAATGGAAATACATATTAGATAGATTAAAAATAAAATTAAAAAAATAGATTGAAAATATTAACCAAAAGGCACTTAGGTAACTATTTTAATTTCAGGCAAAGATAACTTCAGAACAAGGGGGGTTATCAGGTATAAGGAGGAACATTATATAATGAGAAAAGGTAAAATTCTCTAGACATACTAAGCTAAACCTTGATGTTCCTAACAACAGAGCTTCAAAATATATAACACAAAAACTAATGGAACTGAGGAGAAAAATAGACAAATTTATATAATTCTAGTTGGGCACTCAACACTTCTTACCAACAGTTGATATAACAAGTAGTAAATTATGGTACAAAAAATTCACTAAAGGTATAGTAGAGCAGAATAACACCATCAAACAGTGTAAACTGATATTCACTACAAATTTTACCCTACCACAGAGGAAAAATGTTTTCAAATGAAGACCAAACATTTATTAAGGCCATATTCTGTACCATAAAACAAAGCTGAACATATTTTAAAAACCAGAAGTTAAGGTTGGTTAAGAATCCAACTCTTGGTTTTGGTTCAGGTCATGATATCATGGCTCATGTGTTTGAGCCCCACGTTGGGCTTTGTGCTGGCAGTGCAGAGCCTGCTTGGGATTCTCTCTCTCCTTCTCTCTCTGCCTCTCTCCTGTGCTTGTGGTTTCTGTCTCAGAAAATAAATAAATTAACTTAAAAAAATTAAACCAATGGTTTAAAAGAGAAAATATCAGACAAGCCCACATAGACGGATATTCTACAAAGTACCCGACCACTGCTCTTTAAAATGGCAAGATTGTGAGGGACAAAGAAAAACCAACCTTTCGCAGAATGGAGAATACTAAAGAGACATGATGACTAAATGCAACGTAGTGTCTTGGGTTGGATATTAGAACAGAAAAGTTCACTGTGGAAAGACTATAGTAATCTGAGTGGAGCCTGTAGATTAGTTAATAGTATTAAACCAATGTTAGTGTCAATGTTTTGATAAATGCACCCTGCTTATGTTACATGTTAATACTAGATAAGACTGAATGGAAGATATCACAATTCTCTGTACTATTTTGACAACTCTCCTTTACATTTAAAATTATTTCAGTAACAATTTCTAAAAAAAATTTTTTTTAATTGTACCATGTCCTTAACAAGGCCCCTCTGGTCAGTATGTTCTTGTTCTGTTTATGTAACAGCCTGGCATGCAAATTTGTCCTGAATATTATTAGGATGTCAACTATAGTTTATATAGTTTCATACAAACAGAATTTCATAAAAGAATATGAAAGATTATACTTTGAGGAGTAAATTTACCTAAAAGCAATTTCTTCATTTAAGATGAAAAAAAATTTTTTTAAGTTTATTTATTTTGAGAGAGAGAGAGACAGAGAAAGTGAGCAGAGGAGGGGTGGAGAGAGAGGGAGAGAGAAAATCTGACCATATATTGTCAGTGAGGGGCCCGATGTGGGGCTCGAACCCATGAACCATGAGATCATGACCTGAGCTGAAACCAAGATCTGGACACTTAACCTATTGAGCCCCCCAGGCACCCTTATTTGAGAACTTTAAAATATAAAATGTCGCTTGTGTCACTATCCCAATTGAAATTTACTCTAAATTGGCACTAATAAAAAACCCTTATTAATTGGGTAGGTTATTTTTTCATTTTTGTTTAAAATAATTAAAAATTACTTAAAGAAAGTTTTAATAAATAAGTAGCAAAGATAAATTCATGTAAATATGTCACCAGAAATAATGTAGTGTTAATAATTTTAATAATCATAAATTTTTAACTGATTAATTCAATTATAGAGATCAACACCCATTTTTATTGTATCCAAAATGTCAGTTTTATTTAATAGCCCCAGATAAAAGTGTTTTTCTTGACTGAGTAACTCTAAAACTGATCATAATGTATGCACAGGTTGAGCTGTTTCTATATAGCAATGCAATTTCAAAGTCAGAAAAATTGGAAATGACCCTCAAATCGAATAAGATATTTTTATTTTAAAACAGGTGAAAAGATTGGGGTTCAGAAAGACTAAGTGACTGTCTAAATGTCACATTGTTATCAAGAAACTCAGAAGAAATATCCAGTTTTTCTGACTCCAGAACAGTTGTCTTATTCATGCTGCACTATGGAATGTGAAAGAAAAATGAATCAACAGGAATCAAACAAAAGAAATCAAAACAAGCAAGCACACAGATCCAGAAGGTAGAACATTCTGTGGGAAAGCTGGCTTAGGCTCCTCATGAGAAGGGAGCTTTATTAGATTACATGCTATTTAGGGGAATAACAATTAGAAGCAGTGTCTGGTCTGGGACTGTGTACCGACTTCAGGAAATGTTAATATTGTCTATATATTAGATGAAATGATAACTTACTGAAATGAAAAGATTGAGATCAATGACTGAAAAATAAAGATTACAAAATGAACACTATATCCTTGCAACTTTTTTGTAACCTAAAACTATTATAAAATAAAAGCATATCAAAAAACTATTGGAGTTACATATGTTTGTCATGTATCTGTGTGGTTGACATGTAAATGCATACAAAAATATACACTAAAATATCAGCAGACATAATTTGTGGGTAGTGAGAATGTAATATTTTCTCATGCTTTATTTTTGCTTGTCTAAATACCATGAATTTGTACAATACATATTTATGACTTCTGTAATAATACAAAGTTATTTGTTAAATGAAACAAAATGTCTCAAATTACTTTCAAACAGAAAAATGAAAACCATCAAAAAATGACTTGCATGCTTTGTTTATGCCTGATACAACCAATAAAGAAAGTGAAAATACCTCAGATTCTCTGTGTATATAGAGCCCACGTTCACCAATTATTTGTATTCTAAAAACAATTTTAGAAGACATTTTAATCTTTCATACTCAACTCCAACTGATATTAACAAAATGATAGCAAACCATTTCCGCAAAAGTCAAATTATAGATATCAGCAATAAAAATTCAGTTCAAAAGTTCCCAGAATGCAGCCGAATTATTCAATTCAAGTAAATTGATTACACCGCCCTAAATCTATATAGTTCAATGAACATGTTCAATAATACCAATAAATTATTTTTAGCTTTGAAATTATCAGAATATATATTAGAAGCACTAAGAAAAATATTGTGTTTCTTATTCTTCCAAATGCTGGTGTTAGCAATGCAACGTAAAGATAAAAATACCATTTTTATGTTATTAATAATTGTGATATATGTGTTTTTAAGCTTTTTCTGAACTTTGTAACTTCTGTAGAAGAAACTCGACCAGTAATAAATTAATACAGAAGTACTTTTAGATTATACCATAACTGACATGATAAATAACTACTGAAATGGATAATTCAAACTTTAAGAATTTATATTTTGTTTTTTCTGACACCAGCTTACAATCTTCAAAGTGGCTTTTACTATTTAAAAAATGTATTCTGGATTTTGCAATGTATTTCTCGTAATGTATAGCTTTAAAACGAATCACAGAACAATTCCAATTTGTAAGAAAAATACAGTAAATATTTTGTGCCCTAACAGTTAGAAACCTCAGAGCCTAGATAATACTGAACTATAAAAAACAAGTTAATAATTTTATAACACAATCAATTGATCAATTCATAGAGTCTTTCTTATCTAATCTTTCTGACAATGAAAAATGAAAGAACTATCTGGATCCTGTACCACTGCCACTTAAAGTATGCTGTGGAAAAAGCTGTCCCATTTTCCCACACTTAATAGAATTTATTTTTAAGTCAGAACGGAAAGGAACAGGAAAACTGCTGGCCTAGAAGCCAAAGAAGATGATTCCAAATGCAATTACACTTAACAGTATTTCATTCAAAGTTATAAAATATTCTTCTATTTGTAAATTTGATGCATATTTGCTATCTATATATAGTTTCCAACAATTTTGCAAAAAGAAAAAAAAGAGAATACTCGCAAAGAGGAAAAGGAGCAAATGATATCATGACTTAGTCGGAGACTAGTTTTAGAAAATAAAACAAAATAATTATTTTATTATATCAGATATTGAGTAGAATGTAAACCTGGTAATTTTATGTTTAACTTGAATAAATATTTCAATACGGGTCTATTTTCTGAATTTTTCAAAGTTTTATATGTGATGATTTCTTATATCAAAGTTCTGTCATTTTGATGAAAAAATAGATCTAATCCATTCTTGTCAATTGTATTTTGTATATCACATTTTTAGACCTTGTTGAAAAATAATTTATATTTTATCATCACTTAGATTACAGATATATTCTAGTCCATGTTGTAAAAAATATGGATTTTTTTGTATTAAACTGACCTCAACATTAAACACATGCTTTTGAGTCTTATTTTATACTATGGCAGATGAAATATCTATAAAAGCCCCTTCCATATAGTCCCACTAAAAACAGTAGATAAAAAAAGAAATTTTGTGTGTGTGTGTGTTTATATAGGTAGAAAATTAAGGTTATTTGTTAAAAGTCCAAAATAATGGAGAATGTGCATACCATTAACAAAAATAAATACTGATGCCACAGTTTGCCATGAGAATATACTATATTTCCTAGTGGCTTGGGGCAAAAGAATACTGGATCATAGGTTTAAATAATAATGGAAAGAGACTGAGAAATTTTAAGATATATCTAAAGCTCCAGAAGACTTGAGACAACCAAAGAGAGGCACTATTCAAAACAATACCTGGTGAGAATTTTCTTGAATTAATACAACTTAGCCATTCTTGGGCTCAGGAAGCCAATTCAACCATGAGTTGAAAAAACATGGAGAAATCTGTATCTGCACAAATCATTGGAAAACTGAAAAATAGCAATAAAGAAATAAAAAATTAATGCAGCCAGAAGAAAAAATGAAGACAAAAAGTAAGTGACAAGAACAAGAGTTGAGTTTTTAAGGGTAAAAATGGAAGGAAGACAACTGATTTTGTATTCAAAGTGATAAAGTGGCAAATACACACAACTGTTTATCAGAATTTTATGCTTAGTGTTGTGGGTTGAATTTTGTCCCCTAAAAGATATCTTGAAGTCTTAAAATCTAGTACTTCAGAATGTGATCTTATTTGAAAATAGGGTCATTGCAGATGTAAGTATTTAAGTTAAAATGAGGTCATACTGGAGTTAAGTGGGCCCTTATTTCAATATGACTGGTGTCTTTAGAAAAGAGAGACAAAGACACACCAGAGAGAATGCCATGTGCTAGTGGAGGTAGACTTAAGTCCCATAGCTGCAAGCTAGGGAGTGCCAAGAATTTCAGGTAAACCACCAGAACCTAGGAAGAAGCCAGCTCACATTGTGTTTGATAGGGTATAGAGCAAACATGGCCCTTCTGACACTTTCGGATATTTAGACACCAAACTGTGAAACAATCAACGTCTGTTTTAAGTCACCAAGTTTGTGGTACTTTGCTATAGCAACCTTGGCATACTAATATACCAAGATAAATTACATTTTAGGGATTTGTGTACAGACACCTAAAAAACAAGAAAGAAAATTACTTTTGAAGGAATGTGAGAGAAGTAGTAGGGCATTAGCCAAGAATTTGGTAAATTTTATGTCTCTGAAAAACATTGAGTATATAAAAAACACCAATGTTGGGGCTCCTGGGTGGCTCAGTCAGTTGAGTGTCTGACTTCGGCTCAGGTCGTGATCTCGCGGTTCTGTGGGTTTGAGCCCCGCGTTGGGCTCTGTGCTGACAGCTCAGAGCCTGGAGCCTGTTTCAGATTCTGTCTTCCTCTCTCTCTGCCCCTCTCCCGCTCATGCTCTGTCTCTCTCTGTCAAAAATAAAGAAACATAAAAAAAACCCAAAACAATGTTGTTTACTTCCAACAACAACAAAAAGATAAAATGTTGGATCACAATAATACAGAAGCCACTAAGGGTGTTTTTAAATTAAAGAATACTTTTAAAGTACCTATATTATTTGGGAGGAGGGTAAAAATATTAGCTCTAAATTTGTTTAGTTGAATTCAAATGTTGTTGAGAAATTCTATAAAAAGAAAAGTGTACTTTACAAAATAATAGAAAAAATATAATAGAAAAAATAGAATAATAGAATACAAAATAATAGAAAAAATAATGAGAGAATGATGAGAGGAATATCAATTAATCCAAAAAGGGATTAAAAAATCAATAAACCTGGCAAAATTTAAAATTGTAGGCAGTGCTAAATAAAATATAAATCCATCTACATCAATTTTAGAAGACAAGCTTTATCAGGTGGATTTCTTTTTTAAAAAATCTACAAGCAGTTTGTGTTAAAGTAAAAGCACAAAAAGACTCAAGGTAAAAATAAAGCAAAGGATATACTTGTGCAATATTAACTATAAGAAAATTGTCATTTCTTTATTAGTGTCAGATTAAATTCATCAGGAAGTAAAGACAATTCTAAACAGGTACATACCCAAAACCAAACTTCAGAAATGGACTAAACTACAAGGAAAAATAAAAACAATTTTGCTATCATATTAGAAGATTTAAATACATCACTGTCATACACATCACTCTGATATATCCAAAAGACAATAAAAAGCAGTAAGAATTTTAACATCATTCCACTCTTAATGGATTGATCACATGTCAAACATTACACCAAAGACACATCCTCATCAATCCACAGAGAATTTTTGAAAATTGAAGACGCATTAAAGATAATAAAATATTTAAAGCAAAAATAATAAAAATAGATTGTGAGGTTTATGAAATATATAGGAGATGTATAAGAACAAGAAGACAACAAGGAAAGGTTAGACATTTACCCTTAAAATATTATTCTATGCTACATGGAGCATTATAATATTGTACATAGACAGACCATGGGGAGTTTAAGATGTGTTTTATACCTCTACAGCAATTACTAGCAAACTAAAACAAAGAAGTAAAGCTAGTAACCCAACAGAGTAAATAAAATGAAATCATACAAAATACCCACTCAATTCAAAGTAAGGAAAACTGAAAAAAATAAGAACAAAGTAAAGACAAGTAAACTAGAAAACAAATAGTAGTAGCATAGATTTGAACCTAAGCTTACCAAAAATTGCATTCAATGTAATGATCTAAGCATCGCGTTCGAGATTATAATGCTGGAAAAATGAAGAACCAATTATATGCTTTTTTATAATACATGCATTTTAATCATAAAATACAGGTAGATTAAATGAAAAAAGAATAAAAATAGATTTAGTGTTCATCTCCTGACTATATGAAAGGTGAAGTGACTGTATTAATACCATGCAGTAAGACTGCAGGACAAGGACTAGTACCTGAGATAAAAAGATTGATTATAATGATAAATGTCTGTATGGGTCTGTTAACAGAGCTTCAAAATAAATGATGCAATGACTGAAATGATTTTTATTTTTTATATTTTTTTAAACGTTTATTTATTTTTGAGATAGAGAGAGACAGAGGATTAACAGGGGAGGGGCAGAGAGAGAGGGAGACACTGGAATCTGAGACGGGCTCCAGGCTCTGAGCTGTCAGCACAGAGCCCGACACGGGGCTCGAACTCATGGATCGTGAGATCATGACCTGAGCCGAAGTTGGACACTTAACCGACAGCCACCCAGGTGCCCCTGAAATGATTTTTTAAAAAATGGAAACCATTATATTTGGAGATATTGACACTTTTGTTTCAGAAATTACTAGTTTTGGGGTGCCTGGCTGTCTCAGTTGGTGCAGCATGCAACTCTTGATCTCAGGATTGTGAGTTCAAGCCCTACATTGGGTGTAGAGATTACTTAAAAATAAAATCTTAAAAAAAAGGAAATTGTTGGTTTTAATAGATAAAAAAAAATCAGTAAGAATAAAGAAGATGTGAATAATATTAAAAATCAACTTGACTTGGGGCACCTACATAGCTCAGTAGGTCAAGCATCTGACTCTTGATTTCGGCTCAGGTCAGGATCTCACATCAAGCCCTGCTTCAGGTTCCATGCTGACTGCTTGGGATTCTCTCTCTCCTTCTCCCTGGCTCAGGCTCAGTCTCTCTCTCAAAATAAATAAATAAACTGTTTCTTTTTAAAGTTTATTTATTTTTGGGAGAGAGAGAAAGAGAGAGAGGGAGAGACAGGGAGAGAGAGAGAGAGGCGGGGGGAGGGGCAGAGAGAAGAGACAGAATCTGAAGCAGGCTCCAGGCTCCCAGCTGTCAGCATAGAGCCCGATGCAGGGCTTGAACTCAAGAACCACGAGATCATGACCCAAGCTGAAGTCAGATGCTTAACCAACTGAGCCACCCAGGAGCCCCAATAAATAAATAATAAATAAACTTAAAACAATTTTTTTTCAATGTTTATTTTTGAGACAGAGAGAGACATGAATGGGGAAAGGTCAGAGAGAGAGGGAGTCACAGAATCCGAAGCAGGCTCCAGGATCTGAACTGTCAGCACAGGGCCTGATGCGGGGCTCGAACTCACAGACCGTGAGATCATGACCTGAGCCGAAGTCCGACGCTCAACCCACTGAGCCACCCAGGCGCCCCAGTAGTAAATAAACTTTTAAAAAACAAACCAACTTGATTTAATTAACATTTATAGAACACCATCAATTTTACCCTCTAAAACCAAAATTCATATTCTTTTCAGGTGCACACGGAGCATTCACCAATATAATCTATATGGTGGACCATAACAATAAATTTAAAGAATTTATGTTATACAGAGTAAGAATATAGAGACTACATGCTTTCCTCTAAGACTGAAAGAAGGTAAGAATGACTCATCTTTTTTTTTAAAAAATTTTTTTTCAACGTTTATTTATTTTTGGGACAGAGAGAGACAGAGCATGAACGGGGCAGGAGCAGAGAGAAAGGGAGACACAGAATCGGAAACAGGCTCCAGGCTCTGAGCCATCAGCCCAGAGCCCGACCGTGGGGCTCGAACCCACGGACGGCGAGATCGTGACCTGGCTGAAGTCGGACGCTTAACCGACTGCGCCACCCAGGCGCCCCAAGAATGACTCATCTTATTACTTGTATTAATTACTCTACTGGAAGTCTTAGCTTGTGTATTAACACAAGAAAAAGAAATAAAAGACCTATACTGGACCAGAGGAAATAATACTGTATTCACTTGGAGAAGGCATAATCTTGTCTATACAAAATCCTACAACATACCACTGGAACTAATAATATATCAAAATGATGGGTTGTAAGGTCAATGTACAAAAAACTTAATTGCATTTCTATAATTTAGCAATGAATAATCAGAAAATAATTTTTTAAAATAATTAAAATATCAAAAGGAAATGATTAGGGATAAATTTAACAAAATACGTGAATAACTTGTATCCCGAAACTATCAAGCAAATAAATGTTCCATGTATTGGAAGAATAAATCTTAAAATGCCAATTCTCTAAATTATTCTGTTGATTTAATGCAAACTACATAAAAATCCCAACAGGTATTATGTGTGTGTGTGTGTGTGTGTGTGTGTGTGTGTGTGTAAATTGAAAAGCTGGTTCTAGGGGCGCCTGGGTGGCGCAGTCGGTTAAGCGTCCGACTTCAGCCAGGTCACGATCTCGCAGTCCGTGGGTTCGGGCCCCGCGTCGGGCTCTGGGCTGATGGCTCAGAGCTTGGAGGCTGTTTCTGATTCTGTGTCTCCCTCTCTCTCTGCCCCTCCCCCACTCATGCTCTGTCTCTCTCTGTCCCAAAAATAAATAATAAAAAAAAAAAACGTTGAAAAGCTGGTTCTAAAAGTAAAGGATACAGAATAGCCAAAGGAAAGTTGAAAAGAAGAACAATTTTGGGGGACAGATACAACCTGATTTAGCAACTTTCTAAAAAGCCAAGTTAATTATGACAGTGTGATGTTGATAATGGATATTCATCAATCTAACAGAATATCTCTAGGATCAATTGATCTCTGATGATGGTGCCGAGGTAATTCAATGGAGAAAAGAGTGTTTTCAAAAAATGGGCCTGGAAAACCTGGATATTGAACTGGAAATAAGGTAAATCTTAACTTTTGTTTTTATCCATACACAGAAATTAACCCAAAGTGGATCATAGAACTAAAAGCAAAAGCTTAAATCATAAAACTCTGGAAAAAACATGAGAGAAAAAAAATGTCTTTATAACCTTAGGGTGAGTAAAAATGTATTTGATAAGAAAAGTCATTAATCATTAAAGAAAAAAAGGTAAATTGGACTTAGCAAATTTAAAATATTCTGTTCTTCAAAAAAAATTACTCAGAAAATAAAAAGAAAAGCCATTGCCTAGGGAAAAATATTCACAGTACATATATCTGACAAAATTTTATACCCAGAATATGTAAAAAAGACAAAGAATCTTTAAAAGGGCAAAGTATGAGAAATAACACTTCACCAAAGAAGAAATACAAACAGCAAATAAGCATGTGGAAATATGATCAACATCATTAGTCACCAAGGAATTACAAATTAAAACCAAATGAAAAATGTCTATGCACTCAAAAGAACACCGAAGACAAATAAACAAATAAAACAAAAAATTAAATCCTAAAATCAAGTAATAGAGAAGATGTGGAGGAACTGGAAATCTCATACATTTCTGATGGAAGTTCACCCATTTTGGAGACCAGTTTGTCAAGTTCTTATAAAATTAGACCAACAGTTTTCATATGACCTAGCAATTACACTTCTGGGTATTTACCTCACCTAAATCAAAACATATGTCAACACAAATAAACTTGAAAATGAATATGCAAAGAGACTGTGTTCATAATAATAAAAACTGGGCACAGCCCAGACGTCTATTAGCAGATAAATGGATAAACAAACGGTGGTAACTCATACAATGGAAGACAATGGAATTTATTGCAGCTCAGGCACAAGAAAGGGCAACTACTGATACTTAATGCAACATGGATGAATCTCAAAATCATTTAGCCAGACACTAAAGAATATATCCTGAATGATACTACAGATGCAAAAATTTAGATGAAGCAAAGTATTTTGGTGACAGAAAGCAAATCAGTTGTTTCCTGGGGTTGAACTGGGTAAATGGAATTGATTAACTTGGGACCCAAAGAAACTTTCTGAATTGATGAAAATATTCTCTATTGTGGTAATGGTTGTTACACATGCGCACATTTTTTCAATGCTTAAAAAGGGTTCCTTTTCTTTTATGTATATTATACCTCAATGTAGTTGATTTTAAAAATTAAACACACTGATATGAAGAAAGTCTTTAGAGATTGATGAGACTTGGTATCATTCTGTCTGTTCTGAACAATTTAACAATTGCTCTGGACCTTAAGTGTCATAAGATCTTACCAATTACATTCAGATGAAATACAGTGATGCACAACACATATAAGGGGAACCCAATAAATGTTGACTCACTTTTTTCATTCACTCCCCCACTAACTTATAGAAATATTCTAACCATGGAACTTGTGGCTTCTATACTCTTGTGATGATTTTCTAATAGATTTATAAGTCTAATAGATTTATAAGTCATTTATCAGGCCATTAGACCCCAGTCTTTGCTCTCACCATTAAAAACAGCATGTTTTTTTTTTAACTTCAGAAAGCATTCTTATAATCAGTAGATTCTATCAGCCAACCAATATTTATCTAGGTAGCAAGGATTTGTTGAATTGATTCAAATTTTGATAGCCATATTCTAAGACGTTTGAATTTAGTCATTTACTGATTTTAATATTTGCCGTTAAATATTTGCTATACCTCTGGTAAAGTTTCCTGTAGTGAAAGGTTGAAAAAGACATGGGTACACCATCATATAACTAACATTTCCAAAAAGCAACTGAAGATATGATGAAAGGAATCAAACAGGATAGTTTTTATGGTAGGATAATTATTTGAATGTTTTCTGGGTAGCAGTTCATTTATCATCCAGTTACTTCTGAATGTTTCTATGCTTTTCACTTAGTAAAAACAGTCAACAATTCTTTGGAGGGAAAAATTAGGTTAATCTCTTTTTGTTTGTTTGTTTCATGAAGAACAAGCAACACAATAGAGTATAGGTTGGTCTCATCATAAATTTAGTATTTATGTGTTTATCTATATCTATTTTCCCAAACATGCACATAAAAAAGTAAAACTGAAATCACATAGATCATCGCATATATTACCAATTTTCTGATTTCTTACAGATCAAA
The DNA here is from genome assembly GCF_016509475.1 of Prionailurus bengalensis. Classification (NCBI taxonomy): domain Eukaryota; kingdom Metazoa; phylum Chordata; class Mammalia; order Carnivora; family Felidae; genus Prionailurus; species Prionailurus bengalensis. The sequence goes on along the minus strand of NC_057345.1, from coordinate 137,385,566 downwards.
GTAGGTCTTGTTTGGTTCTACTCATATCAGATACTAGTTTTTAGAACTGGAATGTTACCACTAGTGGCCTCAGCATAAAATCTCTTCTCTTTAATCCATTCAAGTTAGTCAAGTAAAGTCAAAGATCGTTTTCCCAAATTACCTGGAGAAAATGTGTTCACCCAAAATCAAACTTCTGATCATACCAGATGCTAATAGTCCCAACTGCTTTTCAGTAAGAAATACATAAACAACAATAAACGTATGCATGATTGTAAAGGGTGTTCCTTTTACAAAGATTTAGATTTCAAGTTTTAACCTTTGTAAATTTCAACTATTGAAAAATTGATTCGCTTTACCACATTTCAAAAAAAAAAATCAAAGTTCCTGTATGTGAATGTTAAAACCTGTGATTTCTCAGATGAGTCCATGTTTACCAGAAGGACTCACCCAGGAAGGCCAGCTGAACATCCAGTGTACTTTCCCCTGACTGTGGTCAGTGAATCAGCAAGTGTTATAGGAGTTCAGGGTGAAATGCCAGGTGCTATTTCAACAGTGCTTCTTTCACAACATCTAGGGTGGGGTCACTCCGTTAGGCTCTGATAAGGTTACTGGAACTCAGTTCCTAGGGTAGTCAAGTTAACATCCTCTACCCTCATGCTCTCTGAATGTAGAAGGTAGTCACAGAGACCTGGTTCCCTTTTTTGGGCAAAAGGCTACTCAACCACAAACTGCTTATTAAACTCTGTCTGGAAAATATTATTCACTGAAATTATGTCTCAATAGCATAAAGTTTAATTTTGTAATTAACCAAACCATCTGTCATTGCAAGGCTCTCTTAAGGCCATCCAAATGGAAGAACTTTTACTTGTAGAACCTTGCACAGAGTGGTTTTTTTTGTAATGAGGGAGAAGGAAACGGTATGAATTTTAAATGATGGCTGCAAATAGATTGTCAACTTTTTTTTCTGCCTTTGATGACTTACCCAACTCAGAACAAACCAATTTCCTAAAGAAAATCTACATCTTTCAGTAAACAGATTATTGCCCTTTCCATAAAATGTTTGGCTCTCTACTTCATAAAATAAAGTTCCTCTGAACATAGATGTTGTTGCAGCAAAGCCTTGTCCATCTGTGTTGTCAGGGTGTGTGAATACTAGCAACATTTCTTTGAAAACTTAGGGATAATTACTAAACAAACAACAATTAGTATTAATCAGTTATGTAATTTATTCTTCCTTTTAGATTTCAAGGTTTTCTGTCTTAATGAATTTAGAAACATGCAAATGCAGAAACATCAAGGAATCAGATATCTAGAAAGGATAAAACACTGTCAGTTGGGGGTGCTTGAATCAGGTTGGCATTTGGTTTGGATCTTTAATGACTCTTATGTCACATATTTTAATCTGACACCATCCAAACTGCTCTGAACCAAAAGCTCAGATGAAGTCTAAAAGATAAATTTTTTTAACTTTTGTGTTTTTATTTTTGGATAGACATGAAAAAAAGTATCAAAAATTTAGAATTTTTAAAGTTAAATCATACATCCATATCTTTATAATCCTAATATATCTACCCCAAAGAAGTCATGTGGATGGAAAATTATTCAATATACAGAACTCTTTCCACATCTTACCAGTTTATATCATTAAACATTGAGACTACACAGTCCATAGGAAGGAAGGAAGGTAGGAAGGAAGGGGTGAAGGAAGGAGAGAAGGAAGGAAGGAAGGATTGAAACTGTTTTATTGAATAAGTGCCAGAAAAATAGTGGTAATCCCTATATATTGATTATTGGGCTTTTCCACAAGACTTTGTCCTAGTTTTAATTAATACCTGTATAGAGCTTTCATTGTCAACGGGGAGATTTGGTCTTAGATTACCTATAACACATTAAACTTAACCCTGTAATGCCAGTTGCATCGATCCTTTACTCCAGTAATGTGGATGGACAGAAATGCAGTGTGAACACTGAAAAGTTGGTTTGTAGGGATCAGCTATGTTCTGATGAGATCAGTCTGGCTCTGCAACCTGCATTACAAATGATCGGTCCCAAGAGAGTGGTGATGTCATTATGCCAACACCATCACATCTCAGTGTTGTTATACTGAGTCAGCCGACTGTGGCCCCATATTGGTCTGGTGTCTATTTTTCTGGCCTAATACCAGTTTGAAATGTCTTTTTGAATAATTAATGTCTTCAGCTATACTTCTCTTAATTACTTAGTTACTCTCTGAGAATGTTACCTAGATATTGACTGAAAATTATATGACTTGATCTCAAATAGAACATTGTAGATTTTATCTTTTTAAAGCAAATACCGTTGCTAGTATTCAGTTATAACTTTTTCAGTAAGTAATCTATATGTATACTTTTCTCCATAGTTAATCTGTGGCCAGAATATAATTGCCCTAAAGGCAGAAGTAGAAAATAAAGACATTAATCATTCTTAATTTGCAAGCTATTTTAACCAATAAAAGAAAAAAAACCCAACTAATTCATTCCAGATTGTGGGGATATGTACAATGAATATTTCACAAACTTCACTGAAGATAACTAGAGGAAAGAGCCCACCAAGATTAATACAATTATTGAATGTGTTATAATTTCTAACTATACACACATATTTGTTTTTGCTAGAACATAGCTGTTGAAGAAAACCCCAAATTTGAATTCTTATGCTGTGTTTTAGTTTTTAAAAATTTTTTTCATGATATCTATTTGCCTCTTTGAAGTACATCTATAATGATATTCCTTAGGTTTGGAACTTAGTTTTAAGTAGCAAATAAAGATCTCATGAACTCGAGCAAGATGGTCAAACTCTTTAGCTTTGAGGCTTACTAAATTATTTTCCTAAAAATCACGTAATAAGTTAACAAAAATCAGGAGATAATCCCACTCAGTATTAAAATTAAAACGTACATAGCACACATTAAAATTAAAAGAAGTTATTCGGTACCTTAAAGGTGCATATTTAAGACTTCCATTTGTAATAATTAAAATGAAAATTAGCAATCCAATACTCATGAAGAAATTTCTGCTTACTTATTGGTTATCTGAGAGAACTATTTTGAAAAGAGAAAATCTTTCCCAACTCCCCACCCTACCTCTGTCCCTTTCAGACCTTATCCTTGGTAAAAAATAACACGAACAAAGTAGTAATCCATTATAATGTTAGGTCAATTATTCTCAAGTAGAAGATTAGTTATAAGAAAAAAACCCACATTTTCACATCTTTTAAATGCTTATTTTGTTACTTTACAACATTGCCAACTTATCCAGATTAAGCAATTTTCCCCTTGTGTTTTTAACTATGTTTTAAGATCCTGTAAATAAAGTCGCAAATCCGCATAAAGGTAAAGAGATTCTATCCATTTGCACTAGAGTAAATAAAACTTTGGGACAAAATAAAGATAAAAAAGTCACACAAGGAAAATAAAATTATTGTTTAAAAATATCTCTTTTCATTATCGAGTTATATATGCCATAATTAGCAGCAGCCCTTATGTTTGTAAAATTGGTACAGATTGGGCTGGTTATATGCTACTGAGTCATCTAGTTTGGGAATTTACCAGTGACAAATCACTACAGTTCAACCCCCTTGCTCTACCTCCACACATATTTGCAAGTAGTTACAATCAGAACAAAAAACAAACATAATAGAGTTTTGAATTTGTTCAAGATTGAAATATCACTAATAACCCAGGCCCAAAGTAGCATATTATACCCCTTAATGCTTTTCAATTTTTCTGATTCCTATAATTACAATGTTCTATCAAGACAGGATAGAATGTAAATCAAATTAAGTTAGCCAAATGGAAATTTCAGAATACTCAAGCCAGTTATGAGGGTTTCTTCTAAAAAACCACCAATAAGCTTATTATTTACTAAACTGGGAAGGAAGACATATTTTCATATTGATCTTCTATGACATTGACTTTGGTGCAAGTTATTAACCAGCAAAAGTGATTGTCTCAGGCTTTTAACACCCTATTTTAATTTCAGCAAGGAACTCAAAAAAATTCCCAATGCTTGATTGATTGTTTGTTTCTTAAATTTTAAAAATTTATCTTTAATAAAACCCAAGACCTGAGTTTTTGTACTTAGTTTCCAAAAATAAAGCACAACAGGGGCGCCTGGGTGGCGCAGTCGGTTAAGCGTCCGACTTCAGCCAGGCCACGATCTCGCGGTCCGTGAGTTCGAGCCCCGCGTCGGGCTCTGGGCTGATGGCTCAGAGCCTGGAGCCTGTTTCCGATTCTGTGTCTCCCTCTCTCTCTGCCCCTCCCCCGTTCATGCTCTGTCTCTCTCTGTCCCAAAAATAAATAAACGTTAAAAAAAAAAATAAAAAAAAATAAAGCACAACAAAAATAAACTTAATAATTTAATATTTATCTAGAGAGAAATAATATTTAAAAATTCTATGTTCAGAGATAATAAATTTGTTTTAGAATTAAGGAAATTTATCATAGTTAAAGTAATTCTGAGAATTAAAATGATTAATTTTCTGTTGTAGATAATTCCTTGACTATGATATTCAACCTTTTTAATTGTGTTTTTAAAAATATGCTTTCAGAGTTTTTAAGAGGTATCCTTTTTCTTCTAAATACTTTTTGTTCCTGAAGTCTTCCTTACTGGAAAGAGAGGCTGAAGGGAGATAAAAGGGAGACACACACTATTATATGCAGGCCAGTTATGAGAGACTTTCTCCAAAGTCTTTCTCCAAAGTCTTGACTTAAATCATCAAGTCATTTTGATGATTTAAACAACCTACTCAGGTAAGGTATATATTGAATACAGCTAAATTTACTCCTTCCATCCACTGTAGATCAAACAAATCATGACAGTTTACATATTAGTAAGAAAAGTCAATGTAGTATCTTAAAATGAGTGGAGTGGGCTTCATTCTCTCTAGTTAACAGGTTTTGTTTTTGTTATTGTTTTTTGTTTTTGTTTTTTGATATCCTGGACATGACTATGAAATGTCAAATTGTCTACGCTATTTTGTGAACCTGGGTCAATTTGCATCAGTGATATTTCATTATAGACTCCATTTCAAAAACAGTATTGTATATTTCCCCAGGGAGATTATTATATTGATGGCTTATATGTCAGGCATCAATGACCTTACATACCCAGGTCTGGCAGTATGAGAAGCATTCTTTGTTAACACACTCTACACCTACTGCAGTGAACTAAAATCAGTCTCAGTCTCCTCATCAATAAAATGGGTGATCTTAATTCCATTGAGACCTATGAGTGGAAGGGAAATTAACCTCGTTTTATGTATAGTTCCCATATAATAGGCAGAGAGAACAAGCAACTATATATATTAATTCTGTTATGTATCCTCTTTCTCTTCCACCGGCAACTCGTAAGCAAACTAGTTGAAAAGTAGAATCCTAATTTGACTGCATAAATTAATGTGGGTTTACCCTCAGGTGGTAAATTCCAATTCTAACAACTCCACCCAGTTTGCAAATATGGCTAAGAAGCTTACTTCTTTTTTTTTTTTCTTTACTTGTTCTGTTCTCTCCATCCACCCCTCATACCACCTTTCCCAAATTAACACCTCCTACCCCAACTCCAAACATTCTGGCTCCTCTTGATAGCTTATACACTCTGTATCAAACACCTGTGTGCAATTTGTTCCAACAGAAAACACGATTTCTCTTCAGAAGCAAATAAAGCATATGGCATTTGATTCTCTAAGCACACTCTCAAATATTTTAAGCAACTTCTTGATTTTCATAATTCCGGCTTCTGAAGTGCTTCCTTTTTTTTTTTACCTCAATTTCAAAATTACTAGGTATCATATGATTATTGTAAAGCTGTGCATTTTGCAAATCAACCTCAATTATTATTAGCCTTTGCTTTTTCAGCAGGAGAAATAAATTCCCCACAGTGGCCATTCATTTGCCTCTCAGCATGATCTCGTCCCTAAAGAAACTTGAATCTGAATCTACTTCCTCTTTTCTGGTTGGAAAACAAATGTTTGATTCGGGGCAAGCATGTATAGGAGTTTTATGTACACATACAGGTAATAGCATGTCCCCGGCACCACTTTATCCATTAAGGCAATTTCAAATTCCCAGGAATGGGTCCTGTTTCACAGGAAAGCAAAACTCTGGGGATTAGTAGGTAAGCAATTTGGAGGACTTAGGCAATGCAAGTACTCCCAGTAACTGGCTGCACTCTGCCCTCATTCCTTCCCTGCAGCTAGAAAGACTTGGGGGAACATTGCCAACCCATTAGCATTTCCAGAATTGAACATACTTTCTTGGAAATATTCTCTTCCCAAGATAGTATTATTGGAATGATAACAAGAAATATTGAGCCCAACTTTGCCGGCTCACTCCAAGGTTGTGGGGAATACAGTGGTTTCACAGATCTGCTTCGGAGTCACCTATGACAAAAAATCTGAAAGATTGAACATCTGTAGTTCGCCAGCTATTTTTGTTTTTGTTTTTGTTTCCCCTTGATTTTCTCCTGCCAAGGAGTCTGTGCAGGCACTGGTAAAAGGTGGCCACAGCCCCATTATAGCCTTCATGCCCCTATTCTGAAAGTCTCCTTTTACACAGCATAGCTCAGAGGTGATAGTCTCATCACAGGTCTCAGGTTGCTATGACTCTTAACACAAAGAGGAAAAGAAAAAAAAAAAGAGAGAGAGAAGAGTATAACAACATCATACTTAATTGAAAGTGTAGTGGCCAGTTCTGTAAGCAATAGTAAAAGAAAAAAAAAAAGTAAAAGTAAAAAAAAAAAAAGAAAGAGAAAAAGGCTTCTCTGTCCTAGGGAAAGAAAGATTAAATATTTAAATAAGATAGCTAATAAGATGGCTTACAAAATATCTTTTGTCTTTCTTTCCCTTGACAATTTTCATTTGCCCCATTCCCTCTATAAAGACATTATGACTTTGAGTGGGACCTGCTTGAAATAAGCCATCCTAAAGAGAAATATGTGATCAATCTATGTTTAAAAACCTCCAGCGGGGCATGATTACACAATAGACTGTTTGCATACATTGCAAAAATTTAGACCAGTCAGTTGTTAGTTTTATTTTTTAGATAAAATACAGTATAAATGTATTTCATGTTTACAATAAAGAATACAATGTAAATAGAGTCCTCTGGAATTGTGCAGTGTTGTGGTCCTCAAATTGTCATTTGTTATCTGTGTTGATCTCTTCTGAAAACACTAGTTCAACTGTACGATCGCTGGTACATCACAGATACGCTATGTGAGAAATGGATTCATTTCAAAACCCCCTCAATAAGAGAAAGTTTAAAAAATGTGAAACAAATCAGTAATTTTAGGTTCTAGTACACTTGTGAGTCACATTATTCCCACAGTAGAGAGACAGAATGATCACCTTGACTCTTTGTCTTTTGTAATCTTCCAGAATTATTTGGCATGAATTGAGGCACCAGGCCTGTGGATACCACCTAATCCACTAAATCTCATTGCGTCAACTGCGAGGTAGACCTCTGCTCAAATGCTTAATCCAGAATTTTCTTTGCCAGAGCAAACTTTGATTCTGTCTCTCTGTCCTACTGAGTTTATAACTAAGGACCATTTGAATATACTACTGCTGCTATTTGTAACTGTCTGGCAGCAATTACACGAATTCAAATTGACCAGCAGCTATTTCCATTCTTTGGGAACACATGGTAGAAGATGATGTATCTGGTCACTTGAAGAGTTTTCCTGTTTTGATTCCTATGTTAATAGGAAATGTAAAACAGCACAGGGCAAGTCACATTGCCTACATGTCACTGGACCTTGTGTGAAAGCCCGAAACCTCTTTTGTCAATTGGCTAATTAGCTTATTTCTCCACAGATTCTCAGCTACATGATGATCGGGGTTGACGTACCCATTTCTCTGTTTATACAACACCCTCACACACATCTGTCATCCCCATCCTTCGCAGCTTATTGAGACTCCACAGCCTTGTTTTCCTGAAGAAACTACTTAGTGAAAGCAATATAGAAAAGTATGGTGAACATGAGGCAGAGAAATAGAAGACAGAAAATCACACTATGCACTTGGGCTCTGAAAGGTCATTTAAAGTTTAAAACATTCACTCTTTCTTAAGTTGTATTTGGTAAGTTCATAGATACAACTAAAATGACTCAAGTTTTGACCAAAACTGTTTTTCTGTCGTACCTTCCTTATAGGTTGTACTCATTTCCAAAATCTTATCTTGGTTACTCTAGTCAATGGACTGACTGGAAATGACTCATCAATAGCCACTCATGCAGGTTTCTTCTGGGAATTTACTTTAATGAGTCAAGATAAATGTGGCAAAATATGTTATTAGCTAGAGTTATTATCTTTATATTGAACAAAGGTCTAGACATGAACACATAGAATCACGTCTGCTCAAATGATAGGTTTGCTGAGAATGAGGACGTGTTCTGTATCCCGGTATTTTAATGTTTTTTTTTTTTAATTCCCCCATTTAATAGGAAGGAATTTTGCACCAGAAGGAGAGATAAATACCAATGTTCTGACTCAGGAGGATCAAGACCTTGAAATGAATCAATAGCAGCAGCAAAAACAAAAATACCCATACTAGAAATCTCAAGAAAAATGGTTTCTTTTAGATGATTGTGCCACGATTCTACCCGTCATATTTGCAGACAATTTTCTTTGGAAAAGTTCCTTCTTAGTGGTTGTAAAACTACCTAATATGTGACCTAAATTCATGATAATACCTTTTGATAACTTTTTACTGGGCCAAGTTTTTGGTCATAAAATAATATAGTGGCTTTCGAATTTGATGGAATAATGGGAAGATCAAAAAATAGGATATACCTTTCCTTGTATATTGACTGCGGTAACTGTGGCCAGTTGTAGTTATTTTTTAATGGTCTCTTAATTGTATGGTTTATTTCTTTTGTGAAATAATACACAGAATCAGGTTCATTAAAAAGCATTTTGGAAATATTTTATTGAGCATTTATTATTTTTAAGTATATTCATGTACTTTATTATACTCCATTGTACTTCATAATACAACAAAGAGGTCAAAATTATTGCACCTGAATGTTTAGCCTTCGAGAGACTAAACATTCAAAGTCACGCACAATTAGGAAATTATACAACCAGAACTTAAACTCAATTCGCACTGGCACTCAGGCCAGTGTTATCTTCATTACATAAAAAGGAACTTACTAAAAGTCATAGGCATAATCTTAGGACATAGCTCTCCTTTGCTCCTATAAGATTTGAGATTTAAAAACTTTTGTTTTTTTTAAAAAGATATCTTACTGTCTAGTATAGATTGAATGTTTATGTCCTCCTCCCCCCCCCCCCCAATTAATATACTGAAGCTCTAACCTCCAAGGTCATGGCATTGAAAGATAGGTCCTTTAGGATTAGGGCTAGATAAGATCATCAGAGTGGGCCCTCTTAAGGGGATTTGTGTCCTTCTAAGAAGACATACCAAAGAGCTTGCTCTCTGTCCCCATATGCCCATAGAGAAGAGGCCAAATTAGCACACGGGGAGATGGTGGCTACCCACAAACCAGGCGAAGAGACCTCAAAATGAAACCTACCTTGCTGGCACTTTGATCTTGGGCTTCCCTGCTCCCAAAACCGTGAGAAATAAACTTCTATTGTTTAAGCCACTCAGTCTATGGTATTTTATTATCATAGCTTGAGCCAACAAAGACACCATCTTATATGAACCAAACTGACTACAACTTCATTTTAAGAATTAACATGGAAGAGAGGAGGCTGGTGGAGAGGAAAATCCATTTCCTTCTGTCTAGGGGCAATATGTCCTTTATTGAATTAAAAGGTATTACTACTTGCTCTACTTACTAATCACTCTTCTCCTAACCACCATCTCTAAGTCTAGGGTTTATTTTCATGATGTTCATATGTCTTAAAATATATCCAGCCAATGACATTCTTATATATTTTTAAATATTGAAAAATATTAAATCAATGTCATTCTTATACCTCCTTGCCTTATTCTCGATTTGTAACCAAATATCAAACTCATATATCAGATAATTCCTGGGTTTTTGGTTGGAAATGATCTCTTTTCAGATTTTTTTCTCCAGCTACTATCAATTTAAGAAAATAATAACACATCAACTTATGGCATTGATGAAAAAGTTAGCAAAAGCCTGAGCTCTCTTCAGAATATGAGAGACAATTTGCATGTAACTATTTTATTCATATGATTTTAACTTTCAAAATAATGATAGACTTCAACGTTCAGGATAATTTGTAGGAATTAAGTACCAATCATTCATTATTTAAAGTAGACTCAGCTCTTTATGGTAACAGGAGTTGAAAAAAATAATGCAGCAAATAGAGCCTATATTATCCTTAAAAATGATCATGTACGTTTGCTAACAAAAGCTTTATAATTACAACCCCAGAACCATCTCAAAGCATCCTATCATAAAATCAATAAAGTCAATATTATAAATTTTTACAAACAAAAGGAAAACAAAATTAGAACACAAACAGAAAAGAGCTGGAAACTAAATTCTTGAACAAAGTCATGCTAAATGAGAAGGTGGGGGCACACTTGGATAATGATGCTGTTCTCACCAGAACAGGCATCCAGCATATGAGAAGAAATGCTAACTGAAATGACAGGAAAAGCTTTGCTGAGCAAGGAGGTATGATGCACCGCTCTCGTATTGCTCAACTCTTTCTGGAGTCCCACTTCCGCTTCTCTTTCTCCAAGTTATTTAAAGGCTTGAAAGTAAAGGATGGACAGTCCGCTGATATTTTCCAATTTAGTTAACAGCTCATTAAATAGACAACTTTCAATTAAGAGTGCTTAGCTTCTAAATATGCATTGAATTTATATTTAAAGGATCTGCCACAGTATTGTAATCACATGGGGCAGTCAGATGGCACATTCCAGGTTCCCTGAACACAGTAGCACACTGCCAGGGGAAACCGGAGAGGCTTGACCAGATTCCACCCAACTATACATTATTCACTCATCTTCTAATCACAGTAATGTCTGGTAGTAAAAGTAGTTGTGTTCAAATATTGAAAGTCAAGAAAAGTACTAGACGGGGAAAATTACATTCACTTCTGTTTGTTAATTTTTATTAATTTTGAATATGGTTTTTATTATTAAATCTCTTCTCTTTTAAAAAAAATATGTGATTTCTACATCAAAACACTTCTGCTTCCCAATGGTCAGCATTTTTTCCTCATCAAAATAACAATTTCTGGAATAGAAAATAGCATGTACTTTCTTCTCAAAGCTTACCTATTTTCCCTTTCCTAGACTATAAAGCTGTGAATTGATGTCTTATTATATATATAATGCATACTTTGTTGTTTCTTTTAAACTTGAACTTAGACCAAATATATTTATATATAAAAATATATGTATAATGTCACAAAGTGATCCAATAATATAAAACTTACATGGGTGATTCTTTTTTTACTGTAAATTCAGGAGGAAGGTTTTTCTTTTCCTAAATATTATTCAATGTATTAATTTGAATATTTTGTTGCTTAGAATGTAGAGCAAAACAAACAAAAAATCCATATTGTATAATTGTTTCAAAATAAAGTGAATTCAGAGATTCTGGAAGAAGCAAGGTCTTTATTTGTCAAAGTAGAGATGACTTTGCTGAACTTATTCTACAAATGCTGATCATTGTCACTATTTTTTTTGATGAAGAATATAAGTAATTATAATCATAATTGAATAATACTGAGTTACTTTGTAAAGAATGTTTCAACTTCTATTAAAACTTCTTAATGAATGTGTCTACAGATACTCAGGTGACATAAATGGAATGCAGGGATATGGACGTTTGGGCCCCATCCCCTAGGGAAGGTGTGTGGGACTTGGGTAGGGCCAGATGTCTTGAGCCGCAGGCAGCCTTCGCTTTTACCCTAATCTGCCACACAGATACCATTTTCCATTTTGTTTTGTTTTGTTTATGCTGTGAAAGGGGTTTGAAAATTGTACTTTTTTATTACAAAAAATATCTTCCAGACCAAATCTACCTTAGTGGGAGGAAATTATTACACCTATAAGTATTTAAATGTCTTCGTTATCCTAGGTTAGCCATGAGATTGAAACAACTGTGTCTTTAAAACTTCTGAACTTACTTCTCTACTGACTTAACCTCTTTGACAAACTTGCATGATATATCAAATGGTCTCCGGAAATTTTCATGTAGGCACCATCCTACCTGCCGATGTCTTGATCCCTGTTGTTTTTCACACGCACTTACCTACATCAAGTTTTATTCCATCAAATCAGAGTCCTCTGGGTGACTGACTAGTAATTTGACAAACCATTTGTGGTTAAGTGGTTTGATGTGTTAGCTTATTTAGATAACATTTGCATTTTAACAGGGACTATCAATTCTGCTGGATGGTAAGTCTGATGCTTGTTTGTATACCACTGGACAAAATGCCTAGTGCATAGCTAGGACACAATTTTGTTTGTTTGTCTGCTTTTTAATGAATTAGTCAATGCACTCTAGCAGATAAAGATAATTGCAACAAAATTGTAAGACCCTTAGATTCATAATAACTGGTTATGTACCTGTCCCATCCACAGGGTCTTCAGTGTTGGTTTATAATAAGAACATTTTCATGGCGGAAGGAAAGAGAATTTACACATGTTTGGGAGATAAAGATAAGTAGTTCTTAAGCTATCATGTCTAGACTGGACAATGTGAGTGAAATGTTTCTTAGACATTCTCCCTAAGTGATTCAGATTCACAAGAATAAAAATTGTGTTGATCTTTTTATTAAGAGTAGCTTTGAAGGGTTTGTACTGTGCATAGAACCAGTAAAAGTAAGACATGTCTATTGGTGATGACATAAGAAATCTTTCCCCTTTTGTTTCTTTGCTATTGTGACACATTTTATTTTGAAATTAAACTTTTCACATTTGGATGGGAACAGAGTTTGTTCTTTAAATTCTGGTAAGGAAAACACGCAGAATGGCTTTGGATTAGAGGACATAAGGTATTTCTCTCAGTAGCAAGCCAGTTTTCGCGAGGGGGCGGTGTGCTCCCAGAGCCCATCTGCATGTCTGTGAACAGACCTTCCACCAGGTGTCCACCCCAAGCACACACAGATGTAGAACAAGGAGAAGGTGTCCCCAGTGGAGAAGAGGAATGGCCCTATGATAAATTACAGAGACATGGTGTTCTAGCTAGAAATTTCCCCAAATTAACAGGAGAGGGAAAGCAAATAACACTATGAGTCATTATACACAAAGCATCTCTTAAGTATAGGTAGAATTTCAAATAAAAATGGATTTATCAAGATTGTAACTATTACGTATCATAGTCATTGTCTTTAGCAAGATGTGATACATCAAGAAGTATATGGTATAATTTCTGCCTTCGAAGACTGAGCAATCTATTTAGGTATAAATATGCTATATCGTGGAAAGAGAGGAAAAAAATTCACTTTAGTAAGCACTTAAGATAGAGTTCAGTAGGTGGTGCCATAGAATTGTGTATAAACATTTCTCCTTAGGTGGCAGGAATTACTAAATGCTCTTGGGAAGTAAAGCAATACATGCATAATAGCAGAATGGACAACTGGGTGATGGTAGGTAGTGGTTAGGAACATAGGACCTGAATTTAGACCTCAGGTACAAGTTCTGATGTCGCCACTTATAGAAAAAGAGAGCATTATAGAGAGATGAAAATTATCAAGGGAAATTAATGCAGGATCTAGGAGTCGTAATAAATGGCCCCAGAGAACTAGGCAATATTTGGGTCATGGCCTTCAATTTGAAGTTAGCCAAATATTTTTTTTCAGAAGACAGTGGGGAGCCAACAATGAGAGAGGTTTTTTGAGGGGGATGGAGTACATAAAGACGAGAGCAGGTGATATCGTTAGACCTGAACATAAGAGGTCCACACTTTAGATGACCTCATATATCAAAAACAGAGAACAAATAGATGCATCAAATTATAGATGAATGCTTCTGATCCTCAGCAGTAGCACAGTAAGACCCATATCCTGAAGGTCCACTGTGTAGCTCAACTGTTCTGGTCTCTTCCATAATTTGGCCTTATGTCCTTGAAATCAAAGCCAATTGCAACTAAATTTCCTAAAAATGCAAGGAGGTTACTCCTGCTGATACCAGAGGATGGTGCTTCAGAGAGTAGAAAGCATGAACAATGGACACTTGGAGAGAGGAAAGACAAACTAATTAACTTGTCAAATTCTTCCTCTCAGAGAGCATATATGTGATAATTTTTTTGTACAAAGTATTGTTTCCCAGGGATGTCATGTCCATTTTTGTGTGTTTCTTCATGTTTTAATTTGAAGTTCTGGAGAGATTCATGAATTACCACAGTATTTGAGACAGTTAGCTCTATAGCTGAGGAATGTTTTTTGATGTTAAACAAATGAAAGTTCACGTTTTTATATGTAGGTCCGGAGGTAATATGGTGATGTATGGTACCACTTCTTTAGGTTGGGGTTAGGTAAGCACAGAATGGAAGAACTGTGATAGTTTAATTTTTATAAATTTTTGTAATTAAACTTTCAAAATTGAAATAAACCATTTTTGCTTTATTTAAATAAGTGAGCTTATATTTAGTAATTACAACCTATATTTGACTTTTAATTTTAATAGAGGACTTTGACTGTTTAAGAATAAAAATATTCTTGGGATGTCTGAGTGGTTCAGTTGGTTGAACGGACAGCTCTTGATCTTGGCTCAGGTCACGATCTCACAGTTTGTGGGTTCGAACCCCATGTCGGGCTTTTGCTCTGACAGCTCTGACAGACTGCTTGGGATTCTCTGTCTCCCTCTCTCTCTGCCTCTTCCCCGCTCCACTTGTGCTCTCTCTCTCAAAATAAATAAACCGACATTTTCAAAAATAGAATAAAAGTATTTTTGAAAAAATAGAAATCTAACTATTTATTTTTGCATTTCCTTTTTAAGAATTTTGTAAAATGATATACAAATTCAGTATACAGTGAATTGATGGCATTTTATTTCTTATCTTTTACATCAATGTTGCCATTAGAATTAAAATTATATAAAAATCATGACTATAATAACTTAGTAATTTAGCTGAAATTAAGAAATAAAAATAAATAATGTTGAATGAATACTTTATTAATTCATATGTCTTTCTTTTATTAACCATATAAAGTTTACCAGTCTATCACGAAACAACCAGAAATTCAATAATTAAATTTTATCTTTGATCTTTTACTTATTTTCAGTCATTAAAAAAATAGAACTTTATAATATTTTAATTTCGTCTTGATGAATGCATGTTTGACAAAGATGGAGACAAATTTTATTTAGCAACTTTTAGCTTGACTTAAATCTTTTAAAGATTTAGACACTGTGAGCCCTCATATACATTTCTGCCTTAGGCTTTGTGAATGTAGACATGAGCTGATAAGAGTAGAAGTAGTTAAGAAATATTTCAATTAAGTACATTTTAGTACCAGTAGTACTACTAATGATAATTCATAATAAATAATCCAAGAGTACCTAATCAAAAATGTAAATGTATTGGTCCTTTTAACTGAAGAATTTAAAGTTATCAAGACACAGTTTCTTCTTTTAGTCTTTCCTTCTCTATGTTGGTCTTGTACTTAGGTTCTTAGTGGCACAGTGGCCTCTATCTTCCAGTCCTACATCATCCTCTTAGATCTAAGTCCAGTAAGAAGAGGAAAACTCATTTTGGGTTGTTTCTGTATGAGTCCAGACATTTCTCTTATTAGACTCTCTTAGTGAAGATATGTCTATTGGCTCAGAACCAAATTTCTAGCTTCATTTCTGAAACCCAGTTGGAACACTAGGCAGGCAACACTGACTAGGGTGGGAAGTGGTAAATCCTTAAATAAAAGTAAAGGACAGCTGTTAGCAAAAGGGAACAGGACTACAGGGGAGGCAAGCAATTATTGCCCACCGATTGCATTGGTTACAGACTGATAAGCAATTATGACAGAAAGAGCAAAGTTGATAAGGGGGAGGTGAGGGGAGAGATTTAAGAAATATTAAGTAAATCTAATGTATTATAATCAATGCAGATAGTTTCTAATATTGTAAGGAAAGTCCTCCAAGACCTTCAGATTTCTCTTTTCAGTAATAGTACAGTTTCAGATAGGAAATAAAGAAGTAGTGAGTTTGAAGGGAAAATGATGGGGTCAGCTTTAGATACCTAGAGGGTGGAGCAGTTCCTAAGATTTCCAAGAGGAGATGGGAGATGGGCATATTCCTGAGATCAGTTGAAAAGTTTCCCCTGGAGTTATACAAGGCAACTATGCGAATAGATTGTCTAAACAGAGTGTGAAGAATAGAAAGAAAAAGACCTGCAGGTGGAACACAAAGGACAATCGAGGTCGGAGCAAAGAACGAAAGGAGCCAAAAAAGTATTTTAGGAGAGAATGGAGATGTTAACATGAAGAGTGAGTGTTTTCATAACAGCAGTGGCTGATGTATTCAAAAAGTCCAGGAAGATAAAGAAAGGAATTTTTTGACATTGGCTTTGATGATGCCTACTGTAGTGGAGTGGTTTGTATGGAATCATAAGACAGTGGATTGAGGAAAGAAAGGACAGGGAAAGGGGAGCCTGGGTGGCTCAGTCGGTTGAGCATCTGACTTTGGCTCAGGTCATGATCTCATGAGTTCGAGCCCCACATCAGCCTCTGTGCTGACAGCTCTGAGCCTGGAGCCTGCTTCGGATTCTGTGTCTCCCTCTCTCTCTGCAGCCTCCCTGCTTGCCTTCCATCTTTCTCTCTCAAAAATAAAAATAAAAACATTAAAAACATTTTTATTTAAAAAAGTTTTTTTAATGTTTATTTATTTTGGAGACAGAGAGAGACAGAGCATGAGTCCGGGAGGGGCAGAGAGAGAGAGGGAGACACAGAATCAGAAGTAGGCTCCAGGCTCTGAGCTGTCAGCACAGAACCTGACGTGGGGCTTGAACTCACAAACCATGAGATCATGACTTGAGTCGAAGTCGGTCGCTCAACCGACTGAGCTACCCAGGCGCCCCAAAACTTTGAAAAAATTTTAAAAAGAAAGGACAGGGAAATAGTGGAGGAATACAAGAAACTGCTGTTACAAAGCTTAACTGTGAATGAAAATAGAGGTTTATTGATTATGACTTTTGACATCTGAATTATTTAGAGGTACAGGCCCCTGGGTGGCTTAGTTTGTTAAGTGAATTGTTTCGAGGGCTAATGGGCAGCACGAAGAAGAGGAACATGGAGAGAAGAACACACGGTACTCTTATAAACAGGAGACAGCAAACATTTGTTACAGAGGAGAAAGAGAGGGGGATTTCAATAACATTCATGAGACAACAAAGATTGGACCTTGAATGGGAACCCCTGATTTTAACAGCAATCTTCAAAACAGATTTATCCTGCCTTGCATTGTCTTCAAAGCATGTTTGGGAGGGAGAGTGCACAAGAGAAGGTGAGGTGGATCTGGTGACGTTTGAGTGGATCTGGAAAAGGGATATAACAGTTGTAGATAACCTGCTATGTGTCGGGTATTTTACTAGCCACCGTATGTGTACGATCTTGTTAAGCCTACACAAAAACATTCACTGGTACCTCTATGATCTGTATTGAAAAAGAAAGTGAATAATTTAACATAGCTCATGGTAAAAGCAAAAATCAAACTCTAGATCCTGTATGACTATTCCTCTAGTTCTCTGATATGCTTATCAAAGAACTAAATCACTAGTATACTGTTCAAATAGGAACAATAGTTTAACTTCTACTTTATATTGCTTTCACCAAGAGAAACATGAAAGGCAATAATGGAAGAAAATTTTAGCCTGGTGGTAGCCTAGTGGAGAAACCTCTTTAAGTTAATATATAATGACTGAGTTCAGATACTTACCAAGGACATATTAAAAGACAAGTTGTTCACTCAAGTTAAAAGCAATAAAGTAAGCTTCCATGTGTATTCAGGGATCAACAATGAAAAAAATATATTGCTACCTAATTGCTATAGACTGAATGTTTATATTTCCCTAAAATGTATATCTTAAAACCTAATCCCTACTGTGTTGGTATTTACAGGTGGAGACTTTGGGATGTGATTAGGTCTCAAGAGTGAAGCCCTCTGAATGGGATTAGTGTCCTTATAAAAGAGGCCCCAGATAACTTCTTGCCCTCCCCTTCCACCACGTGCATACACGGCCAGAAGCTGTCTGTGAGCCACAGAATTGGTTATCAGCAGATACCCAGTCTACTGTAGCCCTTATCTTGTGTTCCTTAGCCTCTAGAAAGAAATATCTGTTGTTTATTAGCCATGGTACCCTGCTATAGCAGCCCAAAGGGGTGAAGACAGTAATCAATATTATTATCTGTATTTTATTAATTCTAAGAATAACTTCAAATTTTCTGAATGTCTGAAATTGAGATTTTTACAATTAATGCTAGGTTACAGTCATGGTGTTATTTAGAATTGATAGGTTAAACGGAATGGGAAAAGATATCTGCAAATGACATATCGGACAAAGGGCTAGTATCCAAAATCTATAAAGAGCTCACCAAACTCCACACCCGAGAAACAAATAACCCAGTGGAGAAATGGGCAGAAAACATGAATAGACACTTCTCTAAAGAAGACATCCGGACGGCCAACAGGCACATGAAAAGATGCTCAACGTCGCTCCTCATCAGGGAAATACAAATCAAAACCACACTCAGATATCACCTCACGCCAGTCAGAGTGGCCAAAATGAACAAATCAGGAGACTATAGATGCTGGAGAGGATGTGGAGAAACAGGAACACTCTTGCACTGTTGGTGGGAATGCAAATTGGTGCAGCCACTCTGGAAAACAGTGTGGAGGTTCCTCAAAACATTAAAAATAGACCTACCCTATGACCCAGCAATAGCACTGCTAGGAATTGACCCAAGGGATACAGGAGTACTGATGCATAGGGGCACTTGTACCCCAATGTTTATAGCAGCACTCTCAACAATAGCCAAATTATGGAAAGAGCCTAAATGTCCATCAACTGATGAATGGATAAAGAAATTGTGGTTTATATCCACAATGGAGTACTACGTGGCAATGAGAAAGAATGAAATATGGCCTTTTGTAGCAACGTGGATGGAACTGGAGAGTGTGATGCTAAGCGAAATAAGCCATACAGAGAAAGACAGATACCATATGGTTTCACTCTTATGTGGATCCTGAGAAACTTAACAGAAACCCATGGGGGAGGGGAAGGAAAAAAAAAAAAAGAGGTTAGAGTGGAAGAGAGCCAAAGCATAAGAGACTCTTAAAAACTGAGAACAAACTGAGGGTTGATGGGGGGTGGGAGGGAGGGGAGGGTGGGTGATGGGTATTGAGGAGGGCACCTTTTAGGATGAGCAGTGGGTGTTTTATGGAAACCAATGTGACAATAAACTTCATATATTGAAAAAAAATAGAATTGATAGGTTAGATTTGGTAATCTTGAAAAAATTAATGTGGTAGGCTACATTTAATGTTTAATTTAAAAACATATATAAAGAGAGATAAGAATATAAAAACTAAGTTTCGGTGGGTCCCTTTTATTCAGTCCCACAAAAGAGAATGTTTTTGGATCTGGGACACGTCTTCCAAGTTCAAGATTCCTGCCCTTCTGATGCTGCTTTTTCCATGCTCAAGAATAACTTACTGGTAATTAATTTGGTTTCGTGATTACGCTCATAAAGGGACTGTTCCTGGAAGTAAACAACAGTGTTCTAGCCCCAGGAAGGGAACTAGTTCATGTGGTAAATGAATAAATTTGGGGACCGATTTACATACTAGTTAGATAAGGTTAGTTAACCAGCCCAATAAAGTGAATTACATCATTTCTAAGCCTGGCACACCAAGCACGTTGATCCTACCTCTAAGAATTTACCCCAAACTGAGGCACTAGTTATTGGATAGCTCCCTAATGTCTTCCTCAAAGTGTACCCACAGAAGGGTCGAGCAAGTAAGATTCTAAGCTGCCCTCAGACAGCAGCACTTTTATACTATTTCCCATTTTCTTTTTTTCTCTTACAATCAGATAATTAAAAATGTCTTTTGTAACTGAGTCATTTCTAAATAAAACACCAAAAATATATTTTTTAGAAAATCCTCTTAAAAAGAGTCTAAAACACAACTCTCCACAATTCAGAAAAGAATTGTTCTCTGTATGTGGAAAGAAAAGATACATAATTTGTAGACAGTGATTCTTTTGAATTACCAAAATTAGTCAAGGCCAAATTTTCTCAAGAAAATGGCTTTGGGAAGAAAAGAAGAATACCCAATTTGACAATTTGTGGTTCAGAACCTGTTGTAGATTAACAGCCACTTTCAGATTATTTTCTACTTAACTCTTATATAAATAGTACCTAAGAGCTATGAACTGTGGCTCATTAAATAGCTGATAAATCTCAATAAATGTGATTGAAGATTTAATTAACTAATTTCATTTTAGAGAGAAAAAGAGAGAGCACAAACGGGGGAGAACTGCAGAGGAAGAGAGAAGAGAATCTTAAGACGAGAGAGACTGAGCATGGAACCTGACGCAGGGCTCGGTCCCACAACTCTGGGATCATGACTGAGCCGTAATCAAGAGTCGGATGCTCAATCCACTGAACCAACCCAAGAGCTTGAGACTTTACTTTTAATTGAAAAAACAATAAATACATGTTAAAAACAAGGAATCTTCACTTGTGTAAATAATATGAAAATCTTTATCCCTTTTTCGCAGATAAAGAATCAATGCAGAAGCATCAGAAATGCATACACACACATAATTAAAGGTTAATTAGTTACAAATACAATATAATAGAATACTATAGAAAGGTGAGTTAAGGTAGAATTGTCTGTATATAGGAAAAACAGTGCCTTTTTCTCTAAATATATTATTTATTAGATAATTTTGGATAAGTAGATTTTTTTTTCCTTGAGAACATCTAGTTTTAGAAAATGGCATTTCAGATTTTCTCATTGGTTGTGTAAAAGTACGTCTGTTGGCAGTTCTTAGCCTTTTGAGAATAAAATGGACTCGTGTTGAAAGCTTAAATCATAGATCCGTTATCAAAGATAACGAATTGCATTACAACCAAAATTAAATACCAGTTTCCAAATGGTTAAACTATTTGAATATTAAGGAGAAGGAAAATAAGAACTTAAAGTGGAAGCAGAGGTTGGACACGGTACAAAATTTACCATCCAAAATGAACTCAAAATTGCTAACCGATAAATTGTAAAGGAATTGAAGTCAACAAAATGTGAACAAAAAAAGTGTCACCTCTTTGTGATGTTGTTTTATAGAGATCGATACCAGTCAAGGCCAGGATAGAATTAACCAAACCCTAATAGAATGTTGGACGCACAAAATGAAAGTGAGAATAGAATCAACTGTAAATATTTCCACTTCCCCAAATATCGCTGTCTAAAACTCAAGAAAACTGAAGCCAAATTATTCTAGTTTGCACCCGGAATATCCTTTATGGCACATTCTGTCTGAATCTACATTTCAAGGGACCATGTTTTACATCTGCTTCGATAATCCTAAAACAATGGGAGCAGCATTAATCCAACTCTTCCTACGTGCAGAACACTGTGGTAAACATTGTAGTTGTACCATATTGGCTATTTTCAGGACCACAGTGGAGAAACAGAGGCAAAAAAGAGAGCAAGTGATTTAGTCACCAGTTAGAGAACTTAGTAGGTGGCAGAGCAGCCAATGCCACCACGTCTGGCTGACTCACAGGAGCAACAGCAACGACACACTTCACTACACTAGACACACGTGAAAAGCTGATCCTAAGAAAGATTCTTAAGGAGTAACAGTATGTCGTCTTCCAATCTGCAACATTTAGAATTTCCAATGAAAGTAACACATTGAGTTGAAGAGGGCTGAAACTAACATGGGAAATATTAGAGTCCAGCATAAGACATTAAGATAGTTCAGTAATCTTTCATGGTTACCAGAGTTAAGGGCAGCTGAGATATCTAATAAGATAAGTACAGTCAAAGACCCTATTTCAGAGTTAATAGGCAGATCATTACAAGCTTTGACCAAAGCAGTCACCATACTGACCTAATCAAAATCCAGAATGAAAATTATCATAAAGTGCATGATGAACCAATTAGCCTGGAGCTGGGTTGCTTCTATCTGCTCAAGTATCTCAGCTGGGAATGGTAAATTAAAAACTAAAAGGAAATGAAGAGGAAAAGGCACTGGGAGACAGGAGTAGTAGGTTAAATTCTGGGCCCCTATGCAAAAGTCTCAGAGAGACATCCCTTATGCTTTGTCTCTAGCAAAGCAAATAAACACATACAGAGATCTCTGGCCAAGAGCAGGTACCCCTGTGTGGTCCTCCACCAACATCAGGAGAGCACAGATGGTATATGGACCCCACTTAGACAAGTAATAAAGAAGTGCCTTTATCCACTATCTTAATATACAGTACCACTTATGGAAAATAGTTTTAAAAAGTAATGTAGAGATGCCGTTTTAGAGCTTCAAGCTGATGGAAATTGTTAACAGGAGCAACCAGCTCATTTGAACCAAAGATAACAGAAATTTAGCTAGAACCCTGTCCAGAAATGATAGCTTCCCTAACTTCCGGAGTTTTCTGTGTATTCCCAATTTGGTCGCTTTTTATCTATGTCAAATCTGAAGGAAAAACTTAAAAGTAGATTTTGGATGAAAACCAAAAGAATAAAAAAAAATTACAAGGTTCACGTCACTTTTCTCTGAAGACTTTCTTAGATTGGGAGACATCAAATCTAAGATCTGTTATTAACATTAGAACAATGTTTCCATTTCTCTAAACTTTTTTAAATTGCCTTCATGCAAATTTGGACAGCAGAAAAAAGCAATATTACTTAGAAGTGACAAGTCAGTTTCAAAAATACAACTCAATTTGGTCATATTTAATCTCGAATTACATTAGGTTCTTTTAGAAAAATAAAAAGTTAAGTTTCAATGTTGAAAATGGGCTAAAACTATTTAACAGAAAGTACCCAGGCTTAAAATTAAGAGAGAGAAAGAGGGGGGAGAAAGAGAGGAAGAGAGGGAGAGAGGGAGAGAGGGGGGAGGAGGAGGAGACAAAGAAGGGAGGGAGAGAGAGAGTGTGAGAGAGTGAAAGAGAAGTGGAGGGGGAAGGGAAAGAGGAAGAGGGTGGAGGAAGAGGGCTGGGGGGGAGAAAGAGAGAGAGAAAGAGAGGCTCTAAATGATTTGTGACAAACAGTTCTTCCTCCTGAAACATTACTGGCCAGGAAAGAATTGTCCTGCTGCATGAATATTTTAGTTTGTTGAAGACATGCACACACGTGTCTCTGAACCTGGGACTGTTAATCAATATCCCCAGTTTCCCGTAGCTGGGTCCTTTAATTTATCTCCAGATGGTAAATTCCAGTTAAAGTTAGTATAATAAAATGGCATGAGCATTAGAGTCAGACACACTTAAGCTGAAAACATAGCTTCACTGCTTGCTAATTATGTGATTTCAGGCCAGTTACTGAGTCTCGGTTTGTCAACTTATAATTATGGGAATATTATCTAATCATGTGGCTATTTTAAGATTCCAAAGGAACTAGTAAAAACTCTTAGCATAATGCTGGAACCCAGTGGCTGATGGAGCGTGGCAAGGAGCTGCATCGTGTTTCCTTATCTCCTTCATATGCAGCATAGAGAACTGGTCGCATGCATCTCAGTGGAAAGACTCCAGACACTGGAGAGATGGTGACGATTTTCAGTAAACAGATAAAGCTGCAATGTTCAACAGTGAAATAGAAGGACTGATCAGAGAGAAGCCAGGTTAAAAATGGGCAGCTTTGTACCTGATTGGATGGGAAAATGGTAACTCCAAAGAGGCCGGAGTTCTTGCAGATTGGCAGACGGCCCGGAACCAGGACTCCTACAGGAGAGTGAGAAAGGTTTTAATTTAACATTTGATTTAAAGGAGAGACTCCCCACAGCCACTTTTTTTTTTATCAGAGTGGCAGCTCATTTGGGACCCATTGGCAGGAATTACAGTACATCTGGCAACTATATACTTCATTTGGGAGTGGTGGGTGAGGGCATTCGGGCACTTAAGCTTCACAAACCCAGGGAGCATTACCTTTGCAGACACTGCACCAAAATTGAAGCCAGGGAGGGGATTCTGGTCATGGCATTTCAAGGCATATGACAATACAGCTTTCTTTTGAACATCTTCGTGGATCTGGTTACTCTCAAATAATTCATGTGCACACACACACAGGCTCAAAGATGAAGCCATTCTGGAAGCAAAGTAATTGGCAGATAAATATTATTGATTGCATTTCACCAAGTACCTTGAGAACATGGAGAGTGCTGGTCAGACTGAGAGCACCGATTGCATTGCACGCCTGGCTCTGTGGATGTTGCTGTTCTCCCCTGCTTTGCAGAGTTCTGCATCAAGTTATTTCTCCCTCCCTTCCTCCCTTCCTCCCTTCCTCCCTTCCTCCCTTCCTCCCTTCCTCCCTTCCTTCCTTCCTTCCTTCCTTCCTTCTTTCCTTCCTTCTTTCCTTCCTTCCTTCTTTCTTTTTTTTTTTTTTTGTCAGGAAAAATTATGAAAGTGTCACTTTCCCTTTGCAGTTAATTCAGGAGAGATCCTCAATTCGAGCAGGGCACATTTTCATGCAAATACAGCAGCACAGTTTTCCAGCCCCCTAATAGCTTCTTACAAATGATGTGCCATTACAACGAGGTTTATTTAAACAAATTTAATACATCTTTAATCAAGCTGGAGAGCATTTTCAAAGGTCACGCTCCAAATCAGGATCACTGTACTGAGCTTATCAAAGTATTAGCTTAAGGGGGAGGGAGAATTATTTCTTGGACAAGTAATTTTAGGCAAATCTTTATTTACATTTTTATTCAGTTATTAAATTTTATTCCTTTCCCTCCTCCTTCTAGTCTCCATTTATGAACCTATAAGAAAGTCTGCAAATGGAGCTATAAGCATATCACTGCAGTCAGTCCTTCTAGAGGCGACGCCTTTGAAGACAGAGGGTCTAAAAGGCAAGGACAAGAGACCAGGCATTTTCAATGTCAGAGATAATCTTTTAGTGCCTCTAAAGCATCCTTCCCAAAGGTCTCACATTAGGCTCTGTATATATCGCTGAAATTCTAATGCACTGTTTCTTTAGTGGATAAATGAAATAGACTTTGAGAGTTGCCTTAACCTAGACCTTCATTCTTTCCCCTTCTTTGTCTCTCTGTCACTGTCTCTATCTCTCTTTCTTTCACCGTATGTGTGTGTGTGTGTGTGTGTGTATAAAACATACATGGAAACACATATTTACTGTCCTCCATTAATTATTCCCATAAGAACTAATATGAGTATCCAAAATTCTTCCTGACTCTTGAATCTTTAACATGAATATTTATGGAACAAAAGAGATTTGCGTGGTGCACCTACAAAAAAATAAGTTTATCTTTGATACTAAATCTTTGGACAAATGTCAGTAACAGCAACCACCATATGCAGTCATGATGACAGAGGAAATGTCAGTGTTTTCAGAGTGTGAGCTTCCATTCTATAAAATTCAACTCTTTATCCCAGTATAAAAGGAACTAATGAGGCCCCAAGATTAAAGAGGAAGTGAACTCTGCAAAACACACACACACACATGCGCGCGTGCACGCATGCATGCACACACACACACACACACACACACAGAAACAGATGATGGGAAGAGAAGAGTTACTCCTGAGGATTTTAATGCTCATTAGACTTGGGAGCTTTCAAACTTCTCAACAACATAGAAATGAAACAGAGCATCTGAAAAGACAACCCTGAGATAATGAAAAGATCATGCAGCACTGCTATTGAATCTATTTTGGGGTCTTAGCTCACCACCATCAGTTGCCTCCAGGGTAAAGAAAACTGGGCACCAGAGCAAAATAAGAAAATCACAGAGATGATTGTTTTTGCAGACCAGCAGGAGACAAAGCACCGCCCCTCTGCATAAATGACACGCAGGTAACACCACACAGAATGTGGCACCTTGTAGCTCAGGGCAAAGGGAACAGTACGTAGGTAGAAAATAAAAAAAAAGAAAATAAAATTGTATATGGCTTAGGATACTAGGGAATTCATATATAATCAATAACAGCAGAAGAAGGATCAATAAACAGTGATTTGGGGATTTGGGTTGATTCACAAAGAAATTATTGAATGTCTTATTATTAAGTCTTTGGTGGCTTAAAACACACAAATAAACAAAAACCACACACACACACACACACACACACACAAGCAATAAAATAAATTAAAATAAAATAAACCAGCTAATGCATACAGTGAAAAGTAAGTGTATATTTGGAGATATAATTTCCAACTACAGATCAGTGCCCCCCCTTTATTTTTAAATCTGATTCTCCCACAATTCCAAATGCACAAAAAGTCATTTTCAAGGAATGTGTGGCAAAAGGTAAAACAAAACAAAGATGAGTTTTAGATGATTTTATATCTCTGGTCCATTCACATTGTGTGCCCTTTCAAAAACAGTGATGAATTAGGAGAGTAGGAGAAGTTACCTCAGCTTGAATAAGTGATAGCCACTCTTTTCTGTAATTTCCGGGCAAATTTGTACCTGACTTGGTGATTCTATACCTTACATTAGCAACTTTGCAATAGCCCTATTCACAGTATCCCTAACTTACCTGCAAAGGGTGAGTGACCACACACTGCCTCCCCCAGGAAGCATGGTTTCAGAGTAGCCCTTCTCTTCCTGAACCAGAGTCTGGAATTGTAGGAATATTGGCACAAGACTTCTAGTGTCTGTGGTGCCAGCCAGCAACCCTACCTTTGCACATGGGTGTGGGTGTGATGTGGCGCAATTAAGAGTCGTTCTCAATTTTCCCTGCAGATGCTATTCACCTGCACAGCCTTAGAAATCTGTACATCCTGGTGTCCGAACCCAGAGACTTTGACACATTGGATCTGGTCTAATAAATGGCATCTATAATTTGGAAGTTTCCCAGGTAATCTCTGTAGGAGAAAAATAGTGGAATCCTGCAACTCCCAGCCATCTTCATCATTCATTTTCTACTATGTTATTTAGTCTCTAAGCTTCAGTGTGAAAGATGGAGAACCATTCATTTGTTCCTTCATTCTTCCAGATTTATCATGTAACTACTCTATGCTTTGCATAAATGAACAATTCCTCTAGAAAATTTCAGTCTGGTGAAATAGACTGACTTAAATTTGGTAGATATGTGTAAAGGCCTAGGAAAGCTGCAGCTACTAGTGCTCTCCAGGGATGGCAAAGTTGATAGCATTTCACAGATCAAATAATAGTAGCTAGAATTTAGATCATGAATATACTTTAGCCAGGAGGAAGAAGGGATGTTTTAGCAAGAAGAAAGAGTGTATTTAAGACATGGAAGCATGAAACACATGGTTTTTTAAGACTGGGGTCTGGAAAATAAAGTTTATGGATTAAGGAATGGGGTAGTAGTGGCAAATGTGACTGGAAAGACAGTGAAAACTAAATTTTGAAGATTCTGGAAAATCATGCTGAGGAAATGGATTTTTTTTCTTGTGGAAAATGGGTTACTAGCTTTTTCTTGGTCTATTTTCAACATGGAAATCACACCCACACACACACCCACACACATATACACACACCCTCCCCCCGCCCACCGCCACATACACACACACACACACACACACACACACACACACACAACAGGCTTATAATTCCAGAGGTAAATTTGGTATCAGGGTGGAGGAGGTGACAGGGACAGGAAAAGTGATTAAGAAAAGGGTACAAGAAGGAAAATGTTTGGGACTCACTTCTCAGGAAAAATCAGCTGATCATGCTGACTAGGTCTAGGTGATAAGAAAACATCAACGGCTGTTTCTTCGTGACCAGGGTGAAGACAGAATAAAATTATATACAAAAATATTTTGTAAATAGTAAAACACTTTCAGTGAAGAAAGTCATGGTAGACATATCTAAAGAGACAAACATTGATCCAATTACTCAACTTAATAGTTTGAAAGATGGTATCACTGGACGGTAAACAGCATCCATGTCATTTAATAAAATTAAAAGAAGGATGAGTTGGTTCTGTGAAACAGGTTTTTTTTCCCACATTTTTGGGAAGAGGTAGAATTTCAAGGACTCATTTTTTTTTCCAGCTCTAATTTTCCACTTTAGTCTTTACAGGCTTAATTTCTTTTTTCTTTTTGTTGCCATAGCTTCTTTAACAGTAAAACAATGGTAAAATTATTTTTCAAGTTCCTATAGACTATGGCCTAATGAATTACTGGATGAAATGTTAATTATGTTACATTATTAATAGAAATAACAAACCCATGATGTTCAACTCTTGAATAAGGGAGTGATGTGGTGGGGGGCAGGGTTTCACTGTGCAAAACAGAAGATACTTTCTCTATAGTGTCTCCATGTATTTGTTATATTTAGGTGTGGATAAGGGTGCAAACAGAACCAAAAATATTGACTACAAATATACCTTATTTTTGTTGTTTACATAGACTTTACCTTTCATGGCAATTTTAGGTTCAGAGCAAAACTGACCAGAATGTGTGTGTGTGTGTATATATATATATGTGTGTGTGTGTGTGTGTGTGTGTGTGTGTATGTATTTATATACACATATACATATATATATGTGTACATATATATACACACACACACACACACATATATATATATGTACACCTCTAGCCCACACACACACACACATGCATAGCCTCCCCTACTATCAATATCATTTTTTACAATGATAAATTAAATTTGTCACAATGACTCCACATTGACACATCATTATTACCCCAAATACACAATTTACATTAGGGTTCACATTCTATGTTGTATATTCTATTGCTTTTGACAACTGTATAATGATCTGTATCCAGAAATGCAGTGTCATAAAAATAGTTCCACTGCTCTAAAAAGATTTTGTACTCCACCTAGTCACCCCTCCCTTCCCTCTAAGCCATGGCAATCACTGATCTTTGTACTGTCTTCATAGTTTCACCTTTTGTAGTATGTTATATAGTAGGAATCATACAGTATGTAGCTTTTTCAGATTGGCTTCTTTCCTTTAAATATGCATTTAAGCCTTTTCCATATCTTTCCAGGGTTCAATAGCTCATTACTTCTTAGCACTGAATAATATTCCATCGTTTGGATGGACCACAGATTATCCATTTACCTACTGGACGACATCTTGGCTGCTTCCAATTTTTGACAATTATAAGTAGAGCAGGTATAAAACATCTGTATGCAGGTATTTAAGTCAGTAGAAGTTTTCAGCTCATTTGAGTAAATACCACGGAGAGCACTTGCTGGATTGCAAAGTGAGAGTATGCTGCTTCGCAAGAAACAGCCAAACAGGCTTCTGAAGTGACTGTATCATTTTGTGTTCCCACCAGCCATTAATGTGTTTCTGTTGTTCCATATTTTTCTCAGCATTTGGTGTTATCAGTGATTTGGATTTGGAGCAGTCTAATAGGTGTGTAGTGTAGTTCATTGTTATTTTAATCTGCAATTCCCTAATGACGTATGATGTTGAGCATTTTTTCATATGCTTACTTGCCATCTGTTTGTCCTCTTTGGTGGGGCGTCTGCCCAGGTTCTTTTGTTCACTTTTAATCAGGCTGTTTGTTTTCTTATTGTTGAATTTTAAGAATTCTTTGTATATTTTGGACAATAGTCCTTTATCAGATGCATCTTTTGCAAATATTTTCTATCAGTCTGTGGCTTTTCTTTTCATTCTCTTGCCAAGGTCTGTTGCAGAGCATGTGTTTTTAATTTTAGTAAAGTACAGCTTATCAATCATTTCTTTCATGGATAGTGCTTTGGTGTTGTGTCTAAAAAGTTATCCTCATACCCAAGTTCATATAGATTTTCTCCTACATTATCTTCCAGGAGTTGTATAGTTTTGCATTTTTTTTGAGCAATTCTGTGAAGGTTGTAATGTCTGTGTCTAGATTCATTTTTTACACATGGATGTCCAGTTGCTCTAATCTACTTTTGCTCAAGGAAATAAAAATAATTTAATCAAGGGTGGGTATTATGTTATTTAAGAAAGCATTATTATGAACCCCGTTTTATGTGTGGAAGGCCCTTGGGCCCAGTCTGGAAACTGGAAGATCAGAAAAGGAAAATTAACAGCATTCTGGGAAAGAGTATAGAGCCATATCTATGAAAGACAAGTAGCCTTGTCAATATCTTGCCTTCAGGAAATTGTTGATCTGTTATAGAGATTTTTATCTTATTATCTGGGAGAATCATTGTTTGCCCTTGGGAAATGTGTGTGTTCTGTTCAAAAAATTACCCATGAGAGTCTAGAAGTTAGCAAATACAAAGAGGGAGCATACTCTGGACTAAATAAATCGGTCACTCAAAAAAATATTGCTGAGAAATGCCATGTACTACATGTCACCCTGGCATAGGAGGGAACAAGTTTCTTTTGGTACACTATCCTTGAGAACAGAGTTGTATTTACCTAAAGAAAATTGAAAAAGGTGCTTTTTAGGAGATATTGAAAGAAGGTAAGGCTCCAGAAGGAAAACAAGGTCAGGAACAAGGATCTGCTAATGAAGAGACTACTCAGTCAGGTTTCTGGTTTATAATTGATGCAGGTTTAACAAAACAGTTATTTTTAAGTAGTGGGTGAGTCTAAGGGAACAACAAAAACCTAGAAAAACCTGGGAGGGCAGAACATATGCAGCAGAGCAACCGCCTGTGTTTGAGTGTGAGTGTGTGTGTGTTTGTGTTTGTGAGTGTATGTTCTGTGTGTGTGAGACAGACAGAGAAAGAGTGTTTGAATCTACCAGCAAGTTTTCAATGTTGTCATTTCCTCTATTTTCTCCTAATTTTTCATTAAAGTATATTTCCAGTCCAGTACTTTGGCCAAAATTGAAAGAAGAATTCTGTATGAAAGGGATGGCCTAACCATGAGAAGCTTCTGCTCAGGCAAACCATGAACCAAAATATACTATGAATCCTGAAATTCCAGAGGATGACCTTCCATGAAGTCAATGATGACTTAAGACTAAGGCATGGTAGGTAGGAATAGCCAACGTTGGAAGCAGTGCAGGATAAGTGGACTCAGAAGTGGAGGTGAGACTATCCTCTTCAGCATGTTTTTTCAAAACATACAGAAAAGATGACTCTTAGGATAATCTTTATGAATATTTTATTATAACAAAATCTTTTGAAAGTATCTATAATCACTAGCTAGTAAAAATAGCCCCTTTTACTTATTTCCAGATTGCCTTGTATGAATCCTTGAGGAAGAAGTTCCAAATTTATTTTGACCTTTTGATTACTTAAGAAACATTCACCAAGAACATTTTGCAGCTTTCAACATTTCTACAAAAACATTCACTTGAATCAGAGGGAATATTCTGCAA
Organism: Prionailurus bengalensis; assembly: GCF_016509475.1. Classification (NCBI taxonomy): domain Eukaryota; kingdom Metazoa; phylum Chordata; class Mammalia; order Carnivora; family Felidae; genus Prionailurus; species Prionailurus bengalensis. The sequence goes on along the minus strand of NC_057345.1, from coordinate 137,354,225 downwards.
ATTGACTCCCAGGCTGATTTCCCACTATCATTTAGAATGGATTTGGGCCAACTCCTTCAGCCATTAGCTATGTGATACAAATCGATTTTAATAATGCATTACAAATACAAATAGAAATGATTATTGTGTGGGTATATGTTTTGAACTGTTTGCCATTTTTAAGCCAGGTAAGGGAAAATTCATCCCATTTCTAATTTCTGATATTTAGTAATTACATCCCTCTGACTTGTTTGGTTCCAGTTAGATAGCAATTAATAAAAAGACGGACTCTTTTTTCTTGGAAGAAAAGTATAGCAAATACCTCTTGAGAAAAATATATCATGCACAGAAAGTCACGAGTTTGTCAGGAAGAGGTAATTTATTTCATATATAATGGGGCATAATATAAAAATGAGTGGAAGCATCTTTTACAAAAATCTTTTGACTTCCTGTGAATATTAAATGGATATACATTTATTTCTAAGACAGTGTTTCCTTTTCCTTTTTTTTGTGCATGCTGACACTAAATTTCATTGCAGCCCTAGTAGTCTGTGTAATTGCATTCTAATTCAAAGTTTTTACTACTATTAGTCAAAATTAGCTATATATTCTCCCTATATCATAGGTATATAGGATAATTTCTAGGTCTTATGCTTTAATCATAACTGTTTATATTGGCTGTTTTAGTGGTACCTTTAAGAAAACATCTTATACAAACGCATATGCACACACGCACACACTATATACTTACACTTTCAAATCCATTGTATTAGCAATTAAAAGTCCCAGATTCATATTATAGGTCCTCTAATGTATGGGATTTTGTCTCAGATATCAAGGAGTCTTCACTAACACAGGATCTACATGCTAATATAATTGTACTACAATTTTAAGAATAAACATAACTCTTTCATATAGTCATTCATACTGTTCAAACAGAAAATTGCTAAGGAATTTTCTTAAATAGTTTTTTGATATTAGTTTACAAATATCTTCAAAGCTCAAAATTTTATTTGAATGTACTTACATTAAGCCACAGAGAGATGTGTGTATATTAGTTTTTGTTTTAAAATAAAGATATTTTCAATTAGTCAAATATAATACTGTATGATTACTAATTATTGCACTGGTTATTCATATGTAAAATGTAATCAAAACTTTACTGGGAGAACTAATCTGAGTTAAATCACTTTGATGTAGAACATTTAAATAAACAACATTTATTATTCAGTATTATTTATGTTTTATGCAGCAGTCTAAATTTTTCTTAGTTTTTGACTTCGAATATATAATATATTACACACACACACCCCAAAATGATAGTTCTTGCTTGTAGCCATTAGCTATGGTCAATTTTTATTTTGTTAAAATATTCTACTCTCTTTCCAAATTAAATGTACTCTCCTTTGAATGGATATTGTTAGAAGAAATGTTTTCCATTCTCCTACACATGGATGTGAAAAATAAAACTAATTTAGCGAGAACAATTCCACAGCCCAAATCTGAAATAAGCAAGGCAAATGCAAGATCTTAAAGTAAACTGATTTATTTCGTTCAAATCGCTATTTAGTTCAAATCGCTCAGAAATAGTGTATGTGAAGGGACACTGCCATAAATGGGAATGTTGTGAAGACTGTGACAGTTTGTGGCCCAGAGCTCCTGAGCAAAATGATCCACTTTTCAAAATAGAGGAGAATCAGGCCTTTTGGCTTACTTTTCCCTTGAGATAAGTGTTCTATCCTCCTGCTAAAAGATCCTGTGTAAAGAAATATCACAACTTCCTTCAATGTTCTTTTCTTTGCTTAAAAAGTCTCCAAATCAAGAAGGGAAAAGTGACTATTTTTTTTTCTTTATAGCATATTCAATTTCAAAAATTTTGGAACAGGACCCACTATGGAAAATGTTCAAACTTTATCCTCTTGATAGATACTAGATAGATACTTCAGAGTGAGATCAATATGTCCTCACATTTAAATAGAACATCCCATTACATAGAGCCAGGCTGTCAAGATTGGATTGCATGTATAATCTTCTTTAAAAGAACTAATGCTTCCAAATGAATACGATGAAATAGAGTAGAAAATAATATTCTCATTGCCAATCTATCATTTTCAAGTAATACCTAGGCAGTCCATCAGCACCAAGAAGATAGGGACATCTGCTACATTTCTGAGACATTTCTGAGACAGCCTCATTTACATATTTGTAAATATTAAATATAAATTTAGAAATTGATATTTCCTTTCTCTTCATAAATGGTCATAATTCTTTGATGAAATCTGAATATACTTGAGATAAACGGATTCCTCCTCTGGTTCTCTTACACGCATAGCTCCTTTTCTTGTCCATATTGTAACATTCTGTGCTATGACAGAGTATACGTGAAAAATAAAAATGTAAATGTTTTTCTTTTATTTTGCCTCCTCTATTTAGTTACTAAATACGTCCACTCTAATGTTTTGTCCAGTGTTTTGCCTAAGTACATTAGTGAGACATTGATTTAGTTTCAGGTATCTAATAGATAGCTATTGGTTATTCCATTTTACTGTATTTTCCCAGCTTCAAGTTTATAGGAGATGTGAACAATGCAATAGAACATATTCATAAATTTAGTTAATTTTCTAAATTCTAAGCTAGGGCTGTCTCTCTCCCCCCAAAAAACATAAACTTTTTTCTGGCCATTGCTCATTGAGAACATTCGTTAACCAATAATTAATCTATCTGAGAAATTATGGTTATAGCACATTCTCTGGTTCCTGTTTTCTTACTTCTTACTGATTCTCTAGCCTATAGATCAATATATATCAATGCTATTTTAAAATTCATTTGTTAAGTAAATACAAAAGGATGTAATTAAATAAGATATAAAATATGAAGGTAATATATATAAAATAAGATATAATAAAATATGAAAGTCAATTTGTAAATGAGTATATTCCACATGTTCACTTGTAGATTGGCTGTTTGTCACTAGCTACATGTTTTTCTATAGAATATAGTTGTTAGGTTCCCAGGCTAGCCCACGTATAAATCATGTTATTTAATCAATGCTAATCATACCAACCTTAGTTCTTGACAGCAGGGGTCCTGCTATTTCAGGGAAGAGGAGAATGAGGAGGATAATGAAGATAATTCCTCCCCCTTCCTCCCTTCTTTCTTGGATTCAAAGCTGTCTTGATTCTTTTTCTGGAATATTTAATTTAAAAAACTATACCTTTACACCTCCCTTTCTGCATCTATCTCTGATTTAAAATAACCCTATCTACTTATTCCTAAACACTTAAATATACTTTCCATAGCTAACATTTTTAAAGCTCTTACTATTTGCCAAGAAGAGTTAAAAATGCTTTATGGATATTGTATTATTTCATTGTAATCACAACTCTGTGAGGTGGGTACTGAACTTACCACCATTTTACAGATGAGAATATGCAAGTAGAGTGGGATTTAACTATTTTTCGCATGATGAGAAAGTGACAGTGTCTGCTCCCAAGCACATCTATTTCATGCCAAACCCCATCCCAGTGTGGCCCCACATCCAGATCTACCCATCATAGTGCTTGCCCCCCACCATCATACTTCCTATTTGTTCACACAACTGATCTAAGCTAAGACTTAGTAAGGAAGCAATATTCATATTTGATAATCATGGTCTCTTCTAAATCTTCTCCGAGGAATTAAAAAAAATACCATTTCTAAATTTAGATAAATATCTCATGGGAATAATTTCCACTGAAAAGAAAAGTGAAGGAAAAGACAGCATCCTCTTTGGGTGAGTGAGGTGTTATTTGTTCTGAACTCAGTTGGCTGCCCTCCTCCTTCTCACTCGAATTCTCTCATTTCTCTTAAAAAATATTTTTTGTTATGGAAATGTAATCTAGCATCTAGTCATCGCACGAAATTTAGAAAATAAAAAACATCAAACGATTTTTTAAAAAGTCATCTTGAATCCTATATAACAGAAATCAAATAAAAATTTCGTGTACATTTTTTCAACACTCATCTCCTATATTCAGTCAATAGATACACAACTGAGAAGTTAATAACAAATTTCTTTCTTTTTAAAACATAACATATAACATTGGTATTTTCCCAAGCCTCGACCATATTTTGTTGCTATAATATAAAATGTAGAATGAATGGGTCATCACTCCTCATATACTCTGAGAGGAGAGCATGGAGCTCAAGCCGACATCTATTGGTCATTTGTACACAGGAATTGGTAATGGAGGGAGTAGCTTGCAAACGGAACATAAGTTGGATTTGTAATGCAATTATATGTATAAAAATGTGTAAGTGACAAAGTTTATGTCTCAAGCTAAACAAAATTTACTCAGTTGTGGTGGGGTTACTGACAGGCAGTGTAAATGGCTTGAATAACTGAAACTCAATTGGATTTCTTTCGAACTTGAAAAGTTTAAGCTTTGTGAGTTTTTTCCCTCTTGAACATTTTGAGATCTAAGAGCAGGTTTTGTTGTTGTTTTGTTTTGAAAGCACAATACCTGTATTTTTTAAAATTTATATGTCTGGCAGAAAACCTTTTAGTCCTCGGCATCTTTTATAATTGCCAGTGGGAAGGCAAACCAATGGTGGGTGGATCGTACAAGGAAAGATATGAGAAAAGAACAACTTATTTCCTAGCACTTACCAACCAATTAATTTTCTTTCTTATCAGACTGGAGCTAACGATGTTCATTCAACAATAAAAATTTTTAATGATTATTTTTCCAGGATGATTCAGACTCTGATAATTCAGATGGTTGTGCTCTTTCTATACTTTGATATCTCAACATGTAAGGCTTTGATATCAGAACGAAAACTACTCTGTGTGAACACTGTCACAGATACAACATTTGAGAAGGTTAAGTACAACTCGGGTAACTGAGGTTGACCAAATGTTTTGGTTTCACGTCTGATTCGGTTACAGTAGCCTGTTCAATTACCAGTCCTTGTCTTGATCTGTATGAGCAATGGCAGTACTGAATCCACTATTCAGATGCAGCTTCAGGACTATGACATCTTGACTCTATGGAAAATTACTCTCAGCTTTTAAAAGATAATAGAACTATCAAATTAGCTAGTTCTCAGATATGCCCATTATCCAGTGTTAGAAATTCTATCCCCAAACATAGGACACGGATCTTTAAAAACCAACTGTAATATAAAAAATGTACAGATAGAAAAGTCCAGAATTAATATTTACTATGTATATACAAGAAAGTCCATAGCAAAGATGAAGAAGACTCCAAATGCTCTCACTCTCTATTCATTTATTTCATAATATTAAAAAGTGGACAGTCACTTTTACAAGACTTTAGCTATAATTTGAACTGACATCCTTATAGGCAAGTGCATTAAAATTTAGAAGAAATTCCCAAGAGGAATACTCACAAGACGTAATATATATGTATATTTCTGTGTATACATATATGTATAAAGGAAAATGGGTAGGTCAGCAAATACAGGGAAATATATTCATAATAATTAAATGCTCTCTTCTCTCACTAACCATTTTCTTTTACAGCTGAAGTATTTGCTTAAGAAAGCTGATTCAAAAAAGGGGTAAATGAACCCCTTTTGGTAGCTGGACTAGTTTAGCTTATCTCAATTAGAACTAGTAAATAATTCTCCTCAGCAGTATGAAGAAAATCCAGCTCAGTCTCCTGCATTGTAAATCAATCTCAGGTTTAAGAGAAGGTGCAGGCTTAAAAGTTATTACAACTCCACTGTTTTCTCTGATAAATTACATGAATAACATTTGAGACAATGCATTGTTAAATATTTATGTCTAGTACTATAGAACCAAGAAAAGCACAAGAACCCCTAGAAGAATAAATATATTTACCTAAATAAATTACTAAGACAAATATACTCCTATGTGCTCTGTACCAATAAACAGTAGGTATTCACTAAATTGTAGAATATAAATGGTTCATTTCCTCTAAATGTACACTGAAAGATCTATAACATGTTACACATTTCCTGTGCTTTGCATATATATTTCAATATTCATCATGAAAAGCCTTGCTTATGTGTCAATATACATTACTTTGCATACATTAAGAAAGGCTTTTTTTTTTTTAATTTTAACATTACGGATGCTTTTTATATGGGGGAAAGCTTAGGTCTTATTTCATGATTAACCCTTTCACGGCTCATCCTTTTTTCTCTACATGACATTTGCACAAAATGAATTGCTTGCTTAGACACAGCTAACTAAATAAAAGCAGGCCAGAGCTGATAGTATGAAAAATGGATTTTCATTACTGTTTCATTGATTCTTGTAAATAAGGGCCTGAGGCCTGCTCCGAAAAGGCTGCAAACAGTAATAATTTAATCTGAGGTGACATAGACCAAAATGTATGTGGACAAAAATCATCCTTGAATATTAAACAACAGCCTCAAGACAGAGAAAAGTGTTGCAGGCGAATTTAAATGTATGCAGATCGGTGGGTAACATATTTAAAAACAGAAATTAAAGATTCCTGTCATAAATCACATTTGCTGCCATGGATATGCCTTGTTATGCTGGCGTTTAAGAAAACCTGAAAGGTTAAGGCAGTTGGTGCATTAAATCGTACAAGGATAATTAATACTTTTCTTGTGGCTATTTATAAGAAATGGAAAATATAGTCAGATCAGCTGTGGCACTGTAGTAATTTGAGGGGGAAGCAATGAAAGCATGAGTCAATAGTTTTAACTGGACAAATGTCAAATGCTTAATGATGCAGGATCCCAATTTGGAAGCTGTTTGAAAGTTGTATATTTTTAAAAATGAGATAAAATAGTTTATTCTCATGCTACAAATATAATTTGTTTGCCTCTCATCCTCTTCATACTGACCAAGAAAAAAAATAAAGCAATTTTTCAAATGGAATTCTTTTGGGGGTAGTTATTATGCCTTAGTCACCTGTACTGTAGATGCTATATGAAAACAAATACCATTTCTGGCATCAAGCATCATAAATTCAGCCTTTCGCCATGTCTTAAAAAATAGCAATGACATGAGTTTTCAAATGACTAATTTACTTGTCTCATCAGGAATTAGATTAGTAATAGCAGAGGACCTGCCCACTACTTTCTCAGAGAAAAATGTACCTTTGTCACTCAATGAACTTGTGTGTATGATCACTCTATTATTTAAAAATCTTCCTATCATTATCTTGTAGGTTTTCTATACTCTGAACTAAAATCAGTGCTTTCTATTACTATCAGTGCATTATGAAAATGTCCCCTCACAGAAAGAAGGCATATCGCACCAAATTCTCAGGATGTGAAAGGGCCATTGATCTTTCAGTGCGCTGCTACCTGTATAATATTCCTTTGAGCTAAGAGAAAGTACAGGCTGGCCTTTAGAAATGAAACTATTCTCATTATGGATAAAATAGTTTTATAATTATAGGTGCATTATTTGTGCATAATATAATCGAATTTATAGGGTGTTTTATACTTTAGTTGGTTTTAAATTAACAGTGGGGTTTGGATATATCGCAAGGATAGGCCCATCATATTTTAGTACAAAATTAGTATGAGATAAATAAGGATAATTCTTAGAAATCACTGATATTATTTATATGCAGATTCTTCTCTAAAAAAATCTATTAGTTTTTTTTTTGTTTGTGTTTTAATGATTGAATTCAGTCTAGGTATCCTTAACTGCAAAAGATCAAATAAGCATTTAATACAATGGCCTTTTAAATATCTTTTATATAAACAAGTAGCATGAAGTTAGTTCTGGGGTTTTGCTAGACTGTGCCATCACTGAATGTTCTCTGTTGGCCTGGAAAACCAAACAATCCATCAAGACCTTTATTATTCTTTAAATAGGGGGAGTTAGGAAATGTTGTTCATTCACCATTGTTAGTTAACACTGAAGCAAGGTGACAAAACCATTTTCACATTAACACTTTGACTCAGTATTGAGGTCACTGCATAGGGCAATAGTTATGTACACCATCTTTCAATACACTTACACAAGGCAGGACTCACCCATCCTTTTATTCTTATTGATATTCAGCCTCGGAACAAAACACTCTATGATGATTTTGAGTGAATGAGACCTCTCTTGCTAACATCTGCAGGTCTGTAATTCCTTGAGTCGTTTACTCCTCCCGGTGACTCAGTATCCAGAGACATTGCCTCATAGGTAGAGGGTGAACATCAATACATCTGGCCTGACAAGTATCTGTGAGTAATGTCCCCATTGGCCAATAGTCCTCCCAATTTGAGCAAAAATGGTGTGGCTTCTGGGGAAAGAGACTGGTTTAATATCACGACAGCCTTCCTGACTAAGCATGTGAATTCAGAGCACGTGATCTGGCAGCCTCTGGAAGGGATCCAAAGCCCTTCCAGCAGACTGAAACTGACAACGTCATAAGAAGAATGACCTCACACACTGGCCTCAGAAACCATGAATTAAATACAATTTCTTTTTTCTTTTTTTTTTAAGATTTATCTATTTATTTTTGAGAGAGAACGAGCATATGCCAGCTTCAGTGGGGAAGGGGCAGATAGATGGAGAGAAAGAGAATCCCAAGCAGACTCAGTGCCATCAGCTCAGAGCCCAACTTGGGGCTCGAGCTCAAGAACCATGAGATCACGACCTGAGCCAAAATCAGGAGTCAGATGCTTAAGAGACTGAGCCACCCAGGCACCCTTAAATATAATTTCTACTTATAGCCAGTTGGTGCTGGGCCAGATTCTTATTGATACAAAGAAAAGAATGCTATGGGTTAAGTTATGATTGAAATAAAAATGATTATCTTTGGTCATCTTTTCTGTATTTCTATAGCCTGGGCCTTAGTCATTAATAATCTTTGTTAATAATTAAAATCATGATCACCACTTTGGTGATCAATTTAAAAATTATTTGGCAGATTGCTTTAAACCTAAATGTAAGGCTATTTTCAGTTTGCAAAGTTCTTTTTAGCTATTGGTATTAAACATACATAACACATTTCCCTGGAAGCAGATACATCCCAGCTGTTAGGGATAAGATAGGAAAAACAGACTAAACATGAATTGCAAGTGAGAATTTTTCTTGAAGAGAAAGCTTCTGTAAGTTATGCTGCAGGGTGTTGGATCTAGGGAATAACATTTTATGCCTTGCTATCACTATTGCAGAACAACCAAAACCTTTGCAAGATGTGAAACATTTCCTATGTAATAGTAGACTATTATCTAGATTATTATCAAGGGTGGATTGGCAGGATAGGAACACAACTTCAAAGTCAAAGAACAAGCACTTGCAGTTCTAGAAATAGTTTTGATTTATATGCCAATAAAATATTCTAAAGTCTACAGGTACAATACTTATGTTACCATTATAATCTACCAAAATAGTTTCAGTATGAGCAGAGAATTAAAAAAAATAAAACAAGCTCACCCGCTAAATAAAGTAAGAAGAAGAGAGAATAAAATGGGAGTGATCATAGACACTAATCTCTTAAGAGCTGTAATGGCTCCTGTGGGTCTGTTATTGCCTGCGTAATAAATATATCTACTGTGCAGGAGCATTAACCTCTGCAAAAATACCATGAGGATATGTGTAGCACATGGACTTGTAAACATTAGTGGCAGCTGCAGTGATATATAAGTGTACAATGAAATGACTCCAAAGTAGCTATAATGTCCTATCATGGCAGGCTTGGTGAACGCCAGTGCATTTACATGATCAAAGAGACAAATGAATTGGCTTTAAATGTATCATTAGTTGTGAGCTTCACAATTCGTCATAATTGACACTGCCTTTCAATGTCATGCAGAAAAGCACATTAAAGCTATGGAGAAAGCTATGGCTTTAAGGTTTCCATGTTGATCTGAGCATTGGGTAGGAATAAATAGTGCCATTTTAGAAAATTACAAACATGCTTTACAACTGCACTCAATGCAAACTTTAGGGGAAATGTATCATTTAACCAACATAAAAAAAACCCATTATATCTATCTTAAACAATCATTGGTTATAAGGCACACTTAATAAACAGAAAATGACACTACGAGAGAGGGAGGTAGTAGAAATGTTCCATTTTGCTTAGGTTCTGGAATGTGATTTCCCATAGTGACCCTAATAAATAACCAAGTGATCTTAAACATCCCTTAGGCATGCTTTTTAATCAAGTAATTCCACTACTAAGAACACATGATTCCTATATCTTGTGTAAAGATCATCTGAGTTATATGTAATGAAAAAAACTTAGAACACATATTATGTCCATTTAAATACTTTAATGTTTAAAGTATTATCAGCTCTAATACTTTGAATTTTCAAAGAATATTTAATGACTTAGGGGTGTACTTTAAAATAACAAATAAATAAGGACAAGATACAAGGACAGAGTTGTATTGCTAATTTTGTAGAAAATATATGTATCTGTATTAAAAATGTTATAAGGAAATACAAAAATATACTAACAATGGCTTCATTTATGTATTTGGGATTTTTTTTCTATTAAATTTTCCTTATTTTAAAATTTTATCAAAAATTCCTTGCATAATAAGGACAAAATTTTAATTTATCATATTTTCTAAATAAAAAAAAGTTGAAGGACTCATTCAATAAAGTAGTGATCAAAAGCCATTTCAAGGTAACTAGGATCTCTTTTCAATCTATCTTCAGATCAGTTACATTGATTTTCTTTCTTTTAAAGCAGGGTTTCATTAAGGAGTCCTCTTGGAGCTTCCTATTTCTATGCGGTGAAAATGAGAGGTAAGGAGAGATTTTCCAATATAGAATTATCACTAAAATGCATTTTAGAATGCAGGAATATTTCTTTTATTAAATCATCCCAGTAAATATTCATTCAAGTCTCAGTTACTTCACATCACTCTGTCAGCTAGATAAACATATAAACATTACATTAGTCATATTTCTTGACTTTAAATTTGCCTCAGGTCAACTCAAGACTATTGAGTTAGACCAAGAACAGGCTCCTTTTTCCTTTTTACACCATTCTTCCACGCATATTGGTGGATAATAAATGCAGACTCGACTTCTGAACATTAGTACTCAAGTGTCTACTCATCAGCCACATTTTGAAATCCACTACATGCTGCAAAGTTAAAATCGACCAAACTCTCTTTAGGAGTCCCTCCAAAAGCTGCCAGCAATTCAGTAGCCTAACTATAAACTGGAATATTATTTGTGACTCCTCCTCTTTATCCTCACAAATGACAATCTCTCAGTCCTGTAGGTTTACCACCTACTAGGTCTTTCATACATTCGCTGCTCCCCATCATTTCTACGGCTGTCCTAGCTCTGGCCACCACCATCTGTCCCCAGCCTTGTAATCGTTCTCTCAGCACTCAGGGTGAAGAGACTTGTTTCTGTCAATCCATTTTCCCATTGCAGACAGAGTCACGTTTCTAAAACTCTAATCTTGTCACGTCATCCTCCCACCACATCAAACCCACAGTCTTTAAGATAAACCCAAAGGTCTTAGCACAGCATCAAAGTTGCTTTGTGACCTTTTTCCACTCCTCTCTCTCAGCTTATCCTTCTTCATACCCCTTTGTTCCTTCTTGGGCTCACATTGATTCCTAATGTATGGAGAACTAATATAACATAGTATGTCAAATATACTTGAATGAAACTTAAAAAAAAAACTGCAGAAGAAGAAGAAGAAAAGAAGAAAGAGAAGGAAAAGAAGAAAAAGAAGAAAGGGAAGGAGAAGGAAGGAAAA